>NC_092091.1:69108219-69153288 GCF_045679555.1 Salvelinus alpinus
CTTCCTAACTCCACGCTGCTCGCCGGAGACAAGGACCTGGACCGCTGCACCGGTGCACTCTGGGGGATGTAGTCATTCAATCAGAGAGAGAGAGAGAGGCAGGGGAGTTCGGCTACGTGCTTCAGCAGGCTTTAGCATCACATTACAGAGACAACTAGTGCTCAATTAACAGCTGCACAACGGCTGTGTGAATACCAATAACACATTATATATGTTCATTTCACTTTTCCCTTACGTGAAGACATACAGATACACACACACACAAGCAACTAAGAACACACCCGCCAAACACACACACACATCTCCCTCCTCACACACACCATCTCTCCCCTCACACACACATACCATCTCTCCCCTCACACACACATACCATCTCTCCCCTCATACACACATACCATCTCTCCGCTCATACACACATACCATCTCTCCCCTCACACACACATACCATCTCTCCCCTCACACACACATACCATCTCTCCCCTCATACACACATACCATCTCTCCCCTCACACACACATACCATCTCTCCCCTCACATACACATACCATCTCTCCCCTCATACACACATACCATCTCTCCGCTCACACACACGTACCATCTCTCCCCTCATACACACATACCATCTCTCCCCTCATACACACATACCATCTCTCCCCTCATACACACATACCATCTCTCCCCTCACACACACGTACCATCTCTCCCCTCACACACACGTACCATCTCTCCCCTCACACACACGTACCATCTCTCCCCTCACACACACGTACCATCTCTCCCCTCACACACACGTACCATCTCTCCCCTCACACACACGTACCATCTCTCCCCTCACACACACGTACCATCTCTCCCCTCATACACACGTACCATCTCTCCCCTCATACACACGTACCATCTCTCCCCTCATACACACATACCATCTCTCCCCTCATACACACATACCATCTCTCCCCTCATACACACATACCATCTCTCCCCTCACACACACACATACCATCTCTCCCCTCACACACACATACCATCTCTCCCCTCACACACACGTACCATCTCTCCCCTCACACACACATACCATCTCTCCCCTCACACACACGTACCATCTCTCCCCTCATACACACGTACAATCTCTCCCCTCACACACACGTACCATCTCTCCCCTCATACACACATACCATCTCTCCCCTCACACACACATACCATCTCTCCCCTCACACACACACACCATCTCTCCCCTCACACACACGTACCATCTCTCCCCTCATACACACGTACCATCTCCCCCCTCACACACACATACCATCTCTCCCCTCACACACAGAAGACAAAACCCCATCAGGGTACCAGAGGAATAAGGAAGCATCCTTCCACACACTGCACCACACGGAGCTCCAAAGGTTTCTCCCGCCACTGGCTAATGAGTATGTTCATTTACATGTACACTGTTTCTTTGACTGTAATGACGTCCCATTAGGGGACACTAAAGGGCTATAGATTCCAGGCTGCGCCGGGCTTCATTACCAAAAGGTGGGCAGTGGGGCCCGTTTAATTGCTCTATGAGGACCCCGAGGTTACACTTGATAGGACAACTGGCTGGTAGAAACTGCTGGGGGGAGAAAAAAGAAAGCTGCTCTCTCGCTCCTCCTTGAGAACAAGAAGCACTCTCCGGTCCTGCTGTGTGTGTGTGTGTGTGTGTGTGTGTGTGTGTGTGTGTGTGTGTGTGTGTGTGTGTGTGTGTGTGTGTGTGTGTGTGTGTGTGTGTGTGTGTGTGTGTCTTTTCTTTAAAAATAAATAAAGAAGCTATGGGAACAATATGCTGTTGGAATATGGAAACAGAAAGATGAGGATAGGAGCCCCTGTGGTGGGAATGTTGAGCGGAACAGATGGCGGCTAAAATATGCAATGTGACTAAATGCGCCGATGCTTCTTTAGTCTGGAGATTAGGCAGTAGCAAGAGTTTATAGGGAGGACGTAGGGATGGCAAGTCGGCTGACCCAAAAAGGACAAAGTGACATTGAAGGGCAACCAGAGGCCTTGTGCCAACTAGATCTATTAAAGCTTTACAACGGTTCTCATTTGAACCTCACTGAGTTTACCAAACATTAGAAACACCTTCCTAATATTGAGTTGCACCCCCTTTGCTCTCAAAACAGTCTCAATTTGTCAGGGGTATGGACTCTACAAGGTGTTGCAAAGTGTTCCACAGGGATTCTGGCCCATGTTGACTCCAGTGCTTCCCACAGTTGTGTCAAGTTGGCTGGATGTCCACAAACTGGTGCGCCTGGCACCTACTACCATACCCCGTTCAAAGGTACTTAAATATTTTGTCTTGCTTATTCACCCTCTGAATGGCACGCATACACAATCCATGTCTCATTTGTCTCAAGGCTTAAACATCCTTCTTTAACCGGTCTCCTCCCCTTAATTTACACTGATTGAAGTGGATTTAACAAGTGAGGGACAAATAAGGGATCATAACTTTCACTTGGATTCACCTGGTCAGTCTATGTCATGGAAAGAGCAGGTGTTCTTAATGTTTTGTACACTCAGTGTGTACTGCTGTGACAAATACTTTCCTCCTGGGTGTCAACGATCTTCAAATATTTTTGTAATTTTTTTAAATGTACACTCCAAAAACAAACTTATACTAACAACAACTTACAGACACCTACAAACAATGACTACATCTCATCTGGCCAGACCCGCATGCTCACACCCCCATCCTTAGATGATTGCAATAAGGTCTGCTTTCTCTATGATTTGCTTGACCTTCACTTGAACTCTGTTGAACTCTACATCCAGCAAATTAGTAGATAAAGCATGTCTGGTTGGAGGGGTGTATGCTGGGCGAAGAACATTCAGAAATCTCTTCCAATACACATTGCCTGTGAGCATCAGAGGTGAACCAGTTGCATACACAGCTCGAGCAAGACATTCATCAGCATTTCTCTGACTACGTTCCTCCATTGAATCAAAAACACTTCTGATTCCAGGAGGACCATGAGCTGTTGCTATCGAGTAAGGTGTCTGATTCATAATTTTCATCTCGAATAGAAGTAGAGGGACTTTTGTCAGAGGTTGCTTGTTGTGAGCACTGAGGGAACTTTATGCACTTGGCCAGATGATTCTGCATCTTTGTTGCATTCTTCACATATGATTTGGCACAGTATTTGCAAATGTACACAGCTTTTCCTTCTACAATAGCTGAAGTGAAATGTCTCCACACATAAGATAGTCCCCGTGGCATTTTCCTGTAAAGATTAGAAAAAATTTAAAAAAAAATACAAATACAATTCCCTGTACAGATAAATAGTTAAGCAGTTAGATTAAACAACTCCTTTGTAAGATAAATGTTTTAAAATGAAACATGTATGGAAACAGGTGAATTAACACTCCTCAGTTAGCAGGCTCAAGCAAGCTAAAACCCACATGGTAGCAAAAACTAACTAGCAGAAATTGTTAACAAGTTAGAACTGATTTAGACACACTTTGCTGTGAACAACTATTTACTAATTTACAAAAAAGTAATGTATGTCATATAAATATATTCACCCCACCCAATATTGTAATCAAAACTCACCAGAAAGCATGTAGTCCTTGGCTCAGACAGTGTAGTAGTGTGGGCTCAATAGCATCTCATTAGTGTGCAAGATCTTGAGAATCAGCTGCACATGTGATGGAAGAATGCACTGTGCATGCAGAGGGTTGCAATTCCATTGAATTGGGGATAGTTTAACCATAATATGCCACAGGACCTAGAATTGCCTTGTGTATCCCACAAAAAAGGTTCACTGTTATAAGCTAACTTTTTTGATGAATTTAAGCAAAATTCCAGGACTTAACTTCCCATGGAAAATTTCCCGGAAAGCTTCCAACCCTTTGCAACCCTCGTGCTCACACACACCCCCATCCCTAGAGCCTGCGTGCTCACACCCACATCCCTAGAGCCTGCGTGCTCACACCCACATCCCTAGAGCCTGCGTACTCACACCCACATCCCTAGAGCCTGCGTGCTCACACCCCCATCCCTAGAGCCTGCGTACTCACACCCACATCCCTAGAGCCTGCGTACTCACACCCACATCCCTAGAGCCTGCGTACTCACACCCACATCCCTAGAGCCTGCGTGCTCACACCCACATCCCTAGAGCCTGCGTGCTCACACCCCCATCCCTAGAGCCTGCGTACTCACACCCACATCCCTAGAGCCTGCGTGCTCACACCCCCATCCCTAGAGCCTGCGTACTCACACCCACATCCCTAGAGCCTGCGTGCTCACACCCCCATCCCTAGAGCCTGCGTGCTCACACCCCCATCCCTAGAGCCTGCGTGCTCACACCCCCATCCCTAGAGCCTGCGTGCTCACACCCACATCCCTAGAGCCTGCGTGCTCACACCCACATCCCTAGAGCCTGCGTGCTCACACCCCCATCCCTAGAGCCTACGTGCTCACACCCCCAACCATAGAGCCTGCGTGCTCACACCCACATCCCTAGAGCCTACGTGCTCACACCCCCAACCATAGAGCCTGCGTGCTCACACCCCCATCCCTAGAGCCTGTGTTTAGACTCTGTGTTTAGACTCTGTGTTAGACTGTGTATAGACGCTGTGTTTAGACTGTGCCGCAGGCTACTGTTGACCGGAGTGACCCTGGTGCCACAGTGCTCTCCACCAGTAGTCCTGACTGTGGACACACAAGGCAGGTGTCAGCCCTTCTGCCATCTCTATCCAGCTCTGTCTTAATTACCTCTATGGTTAGTCATTAGTAGATGGATCTGCATATTACTGACGTTTTGGCTTGGCTGGCATCGCTCTGTGTGTGTGTGGGGGGAAGTATAGAGTGTGTGTGTGTGTGTAGGGGGGTATAGAGTGTGTGTAGGGGGGAATAGAGTGTGTGTAGGGGGGAATAGAGTGTGTGTAGGGGGGTATAGTGTGTGTGTAGGGGGGTATAGTGTGTGTGTAGGGGGGTATAGAGTGTGTGTGCGGGGGGGAAGAGTGTCTGTGTAGGAGGGGGGGTAGAGTGTGTGTTTGGGGGGGGTATAGTGTGTGTGTGTGTAGGGGGGTAGAATGTGTGTAGGGGGGTATAGAGTGTGTGTAGGGGGGTAGAGTGTGTGTGTTGGGGGGTAGAGTGTGTGTGTAGTGGGATATAGTGTGTGTGTGTGTGTGTGTGTGTGTGTGTGTGTGTGTGTGTGTGTGTGTGTGTGTGTGTGTGTGTGTGTGTGTGTGTGTGTGTGTGTGTGTGTGTGTGTGTGTAGGGGGGTATAGAGTGTGTGTAGGGGGTATAGAGTGCGTGTGTGTAGGGGGGTATAGGGTGTGTAGGGGGTATATAGTGTGTGTAGGGGGGTATAGTGAGTGTGTGTAGGGGGGTATAGCGTGTGTGTAGGGGGGAATAGAGTGTGTGTAGGGGGGTATATAGTGTGTGTAGGGGGGTATAGTGTGTGTGTAGGGAGGTATAGAGTGTGTGTTGGGGGGGTATAGTGTGTGTGTGTGTAGGGGGGTAGAATGTGTGTAGGGGGGTAGAGTGTGTGTGTGTGTAGGGGAGTATAATGTGTGTAGGGGGGTAGAGTGTGTGTGTTGGGGGGTATAGTGTGTGTGTAGGGGGGTATAGTGTGTGTGTTGGGGGGTATAGTGTGTGTGTGTGTGTGTGTGTGTGTGTGTAGGGGGTATAGAGTGTGTGTAGGGGGGTATAGCGTGTGTGTGTAGGGGGGTATAGAGTGTGTGTAGGGGGGTATAGAGTGTGTGTGTAGGGGGGTATAGAGTGTGTGTGTAGGGGGGTATAGAGTGTGTGTAAGGGGGTATAGAGTGTGTGGGTAGGGGGGTATAGATTGTGTGTGGGGGGGTATAGTGTGTGTAGGGGGTTATAGAGTGTGTGTAGGGGGGTATAGTGTGTGTGTAGGGGGGTATAGAGTGTGTATAAGGGGGTATAGAGTGTGTGTGTGTAGGGGGGTATAGAGTGTGTGTGTAGGGGGGTATAGATTGTGTGTGGGGTGGTATAGTGAGTGTGTGTAGGGGGGTATAGATTGTGTGTAGGGGGGTATAGAGTGTGTGTAGGGGGGTATAGAGTGTGTGTAGGGGGGTATAGAGTGTGTGTAGGGGGGTATAGTGTGTGTGTAGGGGGGTATAGATTGTGTGTAGGGGGGTATAGAGAGTGTGTGTAGGGGGTATAGAGTGTGTGTGTAGGGGGGTATAGAGTGTGTGTAGGGGGGTAAAGTGTGTGTAGGGGGTTATAGAGTGTGTGTAGGGGGGTATAGAGTGTGTGTAGGGGGGTAGAGTGTGTGTAGGGGGGTATAGAGTGTGTGTGTAGGGGGGTATAGAGTGTGTGTAGGGGGGTAGAGTGTGGGTAGGGGGTTATAGAGTGTGTGTGTAGGGGGGTATAGAGTGTGTGTGTGTAGGGGGGTATAGATTGTGTGTGGGGGGGTATAGTGTGTGTGTAGGGGGGTATAGATTGTGTGTAGGGGGGTATAGAGTGTGTGTGTAGGGGGGTATAGTGTGTGTAGGGGGGTATAGAGTGTGTGTAGGGGGGTATAGTGTGTGTGTAGGGGGGTATAGAGTGTGTATAAGGGGGTATAGAGTGTGTGTGTAGGGGGGTATAGAGTGTGTGTGTAGGGGGGTATAGAGTGTGTGTAGGGGGGTATAGATTGTGTGTGGGGTGGTATAGTGAGTGTGTGTAGGGGGGTATAGATTGTGTGTAGGGGGGTATAGAGAGTGTGTGTAGGGGGGTATAGAGTGTGTGTGTAGGGGGATATAGAGTGTGTGTAGGGGGGTAGAGTGTGTGTAGGGGGGTATAGAGTGTGTGTAGGGGGGTAGAGTGTGTGTAGGGGGGTATAGAGTGTGTGTGTAGGGGGGTATAGAGTGTGTAGGGGGGTATAGAGTGTGTGTAGGGGGGTATAGAGTGTGTGTAGGGGGGTAGAATGTGTGTAGGGGGTTATAGAGTGTGTGTGTAGGGGGGTATAGAGTGTGTGTGTAGGGGGGTATAGATTGTGTGTGGGGGGGTATAGTGTGTGTGTAGGGGGGTATAGATTGTGTGTAGGGGGGTATAGAGTGTGTTGGTAGGGGGGTATAGTGTGTGTAGGGGGGTATAGAGTGTGTGTAGGGGGGTATAGTGTGTGTGTAGGGGGGTATAGAGTGTGTATAAGGGGGTATAGAGTGTGTGTGTAGGGGGGTATAGAGTGTGTGTGTAGGGGGGTATAGAGTGTGTGTAGGGGGGTATAGTGTGTGTGTAGGGGGGTATAGAGTGTGTGTGTAGGGGGGTATAGAGTGTGTGTAGGGGGGTATAGATTGTGTGTGGGGTGGTATAGTGAGTGTGTGTAGGGGGGTATAGATTGTGTGTAGGGGGGTATAGAGAGTGTGTGTAGGGGGGTATAGAGTGTGTGTGTAGGGGGATATAGAGTGTGTGTAGGGGGGTAGAGTGTGTGTAGGGGGGTATAGAGTGTGTGTAGGGGGGTATAGAGTGTGTGTAGGGGTGTAGAATGTGTGTAGGGGGTTATAGAGTGTGTGTGTAGGGGGGTATAGAGTGTGTGTGTAGGGGGGTATAGATTGTGTGTGGGGGGGTATAGTGTGTGTGTAGGGGGGTATAGATTGTGTGTAGGGGGGTATAGAGTGTGTGTGTAGGGGGGTATAGTGTGTGTAGGGGGGGGGGTATGGAGTGTGCGTAGGGGGGTTGAGTGTGTGTGTAGGGGGGTATAGAGTGTGTGTAGGGGGGTATAGAGTGTGTAGGGGGGAATAGAGTGTGCGTAGGGGGGTTGAGTGTGTGTGTAGGGGGGTATAGAGTGTGTGTAGGGGGGTAGAGTGTGTGTGTAGGGGGGTATAGTGTGTGTATAGGGGGGTATAGTGTGTGTGTAGGGGGGTATAGAGTGTGTAGGGGGGTATAGTGTGTGTGTAGGGGGGTATAGTGTGTGTGTAGGGGGGTATAGTGTGTGTGTAGGGGGGTATAGAGTGTGTGTAGGGGGGTATAGAGTGTGTTTAGGGGGGTATAGAGTGTGTGTAGGGGGGTATAGTGTGTGTGTAGGGGGGTATAGAGTGTGTGTAGGGGGGTATAGAGTGTGTGTAGGGGGTTATAGAGTGTGTGTAGGGGGTTATAGAGTGTGTGTAGGGGGGTATAGAGTGTGTGTAGGGGGGTATAGAGTGTGTGTAGGGGGGTATAGAGTGTGTGTAGGGGGGTATAGAGTGTGTAGGGGGGTATAGAGTGTGTAGGGGGGAATAGAGTGTGTGTAGGGGGGTATAGAGTGTGTGTGTAGGGGGGTATAGAGTGTGTAGGGGGGTATAGAGTGTGTAGGGGGGTATAGTGTGTGTGTGTATGGGGGTATAGAGTGTGTAGGGGGGTATAGTGTGTGTGTAGGGGGGTATAGTGTGTGTGTAGGGGGGTATAGTGTGTGTGTAGGGGGGTATAGAGTGTGTGTAGGGGGGTATAGAGTGTGTAGGGGGGTATAGTGTGTGTGTAGGGGGGTATAGAGTGTGTGTAGAGGGGTATAGAGTGTGTGTAGGGGGGTATAGTGTGTGTGTAGGGGGGTATAGAGTGTGTGTAGGGGGGTATAGTGTGTGTGTAGGGGGGTATAGAGTGTGTGTGTAGGGGGGTATAGAGTGTGTGTAGGGGGGTATAGATTGTGTGTGGGGTGGTATAGTGAGTGTGTGTAGGGGGGTATAGAGTGTGTGTGTAGGGGGGTATAGAGTGTGTGTAGGGGGGTAGAGTGTGTGTAGGGGGTTATAGAGTGTGTGTAGGGGGGTATAGAGTGTGTGTAGGGGGGTAGAGTGTGTGTAGGGGGGTATAGAGTGTGTGTGTAGGGGGGTATAGAGTGTGTAGGGGGGTATAGAGTGTGTGTAGGGGGGTAGAGTGTGTGTAGGGGGTTATAGAGTGTGTGTGTAGGGGGGTATAGAGTGTGTGTGTAGGGGGGTATAGATTGTGTGTGGGGGGGTATAGTGTGTGTGTAGGGGGGTATAGATTGTGTGTAGGGGGGTATAGAGTGTGTGTGTAGGGGGGTATAGTGTGTGTAGGGGGGGGGTATAGAGTGTGCGTAGGGGGGTTGAGTGTGTGTGTAGGGGGGGATAGAGTGTGTGTAGGGGGGTAGAGTGTGTGTAGGGGGGTATAGAGTGTGCGTAGGGGGGTTGAGTGTGTGTGTAGGGGGGTATAGAGTGTGTGTAGGGGGGTAGAGTGTGTGTGTAGGGGGGTATAGTGTGTGTGTGTAGGGGGGGTATAAGTGTGTGTAGGGGGGTATAGAGTGTGTGTAGGGGGGTATAGTGTGTGTGTAGGGGGGTATAGAGTGTGTAGGGGGGTATAGTGTGTGTGTAGGGGGGTATAGTGTGTGTGTAGCGGGGTATAGTGTGTGTGTAGGGGGGTATAGAGTGTGTGTAGGGGGGTATAGAGTGTGTGTAGGGGGGTATAGAGTGTGTGTAGGGGGGTATAGTGTGTGTGTAGGGGGGTATAGAGTGTGTGTAGGGGGTATAGAGTGTGTGTAGGGGGGTATAGAGTGTGTGTAGGGGGGTATAGAGTGTGTGTAGGGGGGTATAGAGTGTGTGCAGGGGGTTATAGAGTGTGTGTAGGGGGTTATAGAGTGTGTGTAGGGGGGTATAGAGTGTGTGTAGGGGGGTATAGAGTGTGTGTAGGGGGGTATAGAGTGTGTGTAGGGGGGTATAGAGTGTGTGTAGGGGGGTATAGAGTGTGTGTAGGGGGGTATAGAGTGTGTGTGTAGGGGGGTATAGAGTGTGTGTGTAGGGGGGTATAGAGTGTGTGTAAGGGGGTATAGAGTGTGTGGGTAGGGGGGTATAGATTGTGTGTGGGGGGGTATAGTGTGTGTAGGGGGTTATAGAGTGTGTGTAGGGGGGTATAGTGTGTGTGTAGGGGGGTATAGAGTGTGTATAAGGGGGTATAGAGTGTGTGTGTGTAGGGGGGTATAGAGTGTGTGTGTAGGGGGGTATAGATTGTGTGTGGGGTGGTATAGTGAGTGTGTGTAGGGGGGTATAGATTGTGTGTAGGGGGGTATAGAGAGTGTGTGTAGGGGGTATAGAGTGTGTGTGTAGGGGGGTATAGAGTGTGTGTAGGGGGGTATAGAGTGTGTGTAGGGGGGTATAGAGTGTGTGTAGGGGGGTATAGTGTGTGTGTAGGGGGGTATAGATTGTGTGTAGGGGGGTATAGAGAGTGTGTGTAGGGGGTATAGAGTGTGTGTGTAGGGGGGTATAGAGTGTGTGTAGGGGGGTAAAGTGTGTGTAGGGGGTTATAGAGTGTGTGTAGGGGGGTATAGAGTGTGTGTAGGGGGGTAGAGTGTGTGTAGGGGGGTATAGAGTGTGTGTGTAGGGGGGTATAGAGTGTGTGTAGGGGGGTAGAGTGTGGGTAGGGGGTTATAGAGTGTGTGTGTAGGGGGGTATAGAGTGTGTGTGTGTAGGGGGGTATAGATTGTGTGTGGGGGGGTATAGTGTGTGTGTAGGGGGGTATAGATTGTGTGTAGGGGGGTATAGAGTGTGTGTGTAGGGGGGTATAGTGTGTGTAGGGGGGTATAGAGTGTGTGTAGGGGGGTATAGTGTGTGTGTAGGGGGGTATAGAGTGTGTATAAGGGGGTATAGAGTGTGTGTGTAGGGGGGTATAGAGTGTGTGTGTAGGGGGGTATAGAGTGTGTGTAGGGGGGTATAGATTGTGTGTGGGGTGGTATAGTGAGTGTGTGTAGGGGGGTATAGATTGTGTGTAGGGGGGTATAGAGAGTGTGTGTAGGGGGGTATAGAGTGTGTGTGTAGGGGGATATAGAGTGTGTGTAGGGGGGTAGAGTGTGTGTAGGGGGGTATAGAGTGTGTGTAGGGGGGTAGAGTGTGTGTAGGGGGGTATAGAGTGTGTGTGTAGGGGGGTATAGAGTGTGTAGGGGGGTATAGAGTGTGTGTAGGGGGGTATAGAGTGTGTGTAGGGGGGTAGAATGTGTGTAGGGGGTTATAGAGTGTGTGTGTAGGGGGGTATAGAGTGTGTGTGTAGGGGGGTATAGATTGTGTGTGGGGGGGTATAGTGTGTGTGTAGGGGGGTATAGATTGTGTGTAGGGGGGTATAGAGTGTGTTGGTAGGGGGGTATAGTGTGTGTAGGGGGGTATAGAGTGTGTGTAGGGGGGTATAGTGTGTGTGTAGGGGGGTATAGAGTGTGTATAAGGGGGTATAGAGTGTGTGTGTAGGGGGGTATAGAGTGTGTGTGTAGGGGGGTATAGAGTGTGTGTAGGGGGGTATAGTGTGTGTGTAGGGGGGTATAGAGTGTGTGTGTAGGGGGGTATAGAGTGTGTGTAGGGGGGTATAGATTGTGTGTGGGGTGGTATAGTGAGTGTGTGTAGGGGGGTATAGATTGTGTGTAGGGGGGTATAGAGAGTGTGTGTAGGGGGGTATAGAGTGTGTGTGTAGGGGGATATAGAGTGTGTGTAGGGGGGTAGAGTGTGTGTAGGGGGGTATAGAGTGTGTGTAGGGGGGTATAGAGTGTGTGTAGGGGTGTAGAATGTGTGTAGGGGGTTATAGAGTGTGTGTGTAGGGGGGTATAGAGTGTGTGTGTAGGGGGGTATAGATTGTGTGTGGGGGGGTATAGTGTGTGTGTAGGGGGGTATAGATTGTGTGTAGGGGGGTATAGAGTGTGTGTGTAGGGGGGTATAGTGTGTGTAGGGGGGGGGGTATAGAGTGTGCGTAGGGGGGTTGAGTGTGTGTGTAGGGGGGTATAGAGTGTGTGTAGGGGGGTAGAGTGTGTGTAGGGGGGTATAGAGTGTGCGTAGGGGGGTTGAGTGTGTGTGTAGGGGGGTATAGAGTGTGTGTAGGGGGGTAGAGTGTGTGTGTAGGGGGGTATAGTGTGTGTATAGGGGGGTATAGTGTGTGTGTAGGGGGGTATAGAGTGTGTAGGGGGGTATAGTGTGTGTGTAGGGGGGTATAGTGTGTGTGTAGGGGGGTATAGAGTGTGTGTAGGGGGGTATAGAGTGTGTTTAGGGGGGTATAGAGTGTGTGTAGGGGGGTATAGTGTGTGTGTAGGGGGGTATAGAGTGTGTGTAGGGGGGTATAGAGTGTGTGTAGGGGGTTATAGAGTGTGTGTAGGGGGTTATAGAGTGTGTGTAGGGGGGTATAGAGTGTGTGTAGGGGGGTATAGAGTGTGTGTAGGGGGGTATAGAGTGTGTGTAGGGGGGTATAGAGTGTGTAGGGGGGTATAGAGTGTGTAGGGGGGAATAGAGTGTGTGTAGGGGGGTATAGAGTGTGTGTGTAGGGGGGTATAGAGTGTGTAGGGGGGTATAGAGTGTGTAGGGGGGTATAGTGTGTGTGTGTATGGGGGTATAGAGTGTGTAGGGGGGTATAGTGTGTGTGTAGGGGGGTATAGTGTGTGTGTAGGGGGGTATAGTGTGTGTGTAGGGGGGTATAGAGTGTGTGTAGGGGGGTATAGAGTGTGTAGGGGGGTATAGTGTGTGTGTAGGGGGGTATAGAGTGTGTGTAGAGGGGTATAGAGTGTGTGTAGGGGGGTATAGTGTGTGTGTAGGGGGGTATAGAGTGTGTGTAGGGGGGTATAGTGTGTGTGTAGGGGGGTATAGAGTGTGTGTGTAGGGGGGTATAGAGTGTGTGTAGGGGGGTATAGATTGTGTGTGGGGTGGTATAGTGAGTGTGTGTAGGGGGGTATAGAGTGTGTGTGTAGGGGGGTATAGAGTGTGTGTAGGGGGGTAGAGTGTGTGTAGGGGGTTATAGAGTGTGTGTAGGGGGGTATAGAGTGTGTGTAGGGGGGTAGAGTGTGTGTAGGGGGGTATAGAGTGTGTGTGTAGGGGGGTATAGAGTGTGTAGGGGGGTATAGAGTGTGTGTAGGGGGGTAGAGTGTGTGTAGGGGGTTATAGAGTGTGTGTGTAGGGGGGTATAGAGTGTGTGTGTAGGGGGGTATAGATTGTGTGTGGGGGGGTATAGTGTGTGTGTAGGGGGGTATAGATTGTGTGTAGGGGGGTATAGAGTGTGTGTGTAGGGGGGTATAGTGTGTGTAGGGGGGGGGTATAGAGTGTGCGTAGGGGGGTTGAGTGTGTGTGTAGGGGGGGATAGAGTGTGTGTAGGGGGGTAGAGTGTGTGTAGGGGGGTATAGAGTGTGCGTAGGGGGGTTGAGTGTGTGTGTAGGGGGGTATAGAGTGTGTGTAGGGGGGTAGAGTGTGTGTGTAGGGGGGTATAGTGTGTGTGTGTGTAGGGGGGGTATAAGTGTGTGTAGGGGGGTATAGAGTGTGTGTAGGGGGGTATAGTGTGTGTGTAGGGGGGTATAGAGTGTGTAGGGGGGTATAGTGTGTGTGTAGGGGGGTATAGTGTGTGTGTAGCGGGGTATAGTGTGTGTGTAGGGGGGTATAGAGTGTGTGTAGGGGGGTATAGAGTGTGTGTAGGGGGGTATAGAGTGTGTGTAGGGGGGTATAGTGTGTGTGTAGGGGGGTATAGAGTGTGTGTAGGGGGTATAGAGTGTGTGTAGGGGGGTATAGAGTGTGTGTAGGGGGGTATAGAGTGTGTGTAGGGGGGTATAGAGTGTGTGCAGGGGGTTATAGAGTGTGTGTAGGGGGTTATAGAGTGTGTGTAGGGGGGTATAGAGTGTGTGTAGGGGGGTATAGAGTGTGTGTAGGGGGGTATAGAGTGTGTGTAGGGGGGTATAGAGTGTGTGTAGGGGGGTATAGAGTGTGTGTAGGGGGGTATAGAGTGTGTGTGTAGGGGGGTATAGAGTGTGTGTGTAGGGGGGTATAGAGTGTGTGTAAGGGGGTATAGAGTGTGTGGGTAGGGGGGTATAGATTGTGTGTGGGGGGGTATAGTGTGTGTAGGGGGTTATAGAGTGTGTGTAGGGGGGTATAGTGTGTGTGTAGGGGGGTATAGAGTGTGTATAAGGGGGTATAGAGTGTGTGTGTGTATGGGGGTATAGAGTGTGTGTGTAGGGGGGTATAGATTGTGTGTGGGGTGGTATAGTGAGTGTGTGTAGGGGGGTATAGAGAGTGTGTGTAGGGGGTATAGAGTGTGTGTGTAGGGGGGTATAGAGTGTGTGTAGGGGGGTATAGAGTGTGTGTAGGGGGGTATAGAGTGTGTGTAGGGGGGTATAGTGTGTGTGTAGGGGGGTATAGATTGTGTGTAGGGGGGTATAGAGAGTGTGTGTAGGGGGTATAGAGTGTGTGTGTAGGGGGGTATAGAGTGTGTGTAGGGGGGTAAAGTGTGTGTAGGGGGTTATAGAGTGTGTGTAGGGGGGTATAGAGTGTGTGTAGGGGGGTAGAGTGTGTGTAGGGGGGTATAGAGTGTGTGTGTAGGGGGGTATAGAGTGTGTGTAGGGGGGTAGAGTGTGGGTAGGGGGTTATAGAGTGTGTGTGTAGGGGGGTATAGAGTGTGTGTGTGTAGGGGGGTATAGATTGTGTGTGGGGGGGTATAGTGTGTGTGTAGGGGGGTATAGATTGTGTGTAGGGGGGTATAGAGTGTGTGTGTAGGGGGGTATAGTGTGTGTAGGGGGGTATAGAGTGTGTGTAGGGGGGTATAGTGTGTGTGTAGGGGGGTATAGAGTGTGTATAAGGGGGTATAGAGTGTGTGTGTAGGGGGGTATAGAGTGTGTGTGTAGGGGGGTATAGAGTGTGTGTAGGGGGGTATAGATTGTGTGTGGGGTGGTATAGTGAGTGCGTGTAGGGGGGTATAGATTGTGTGTAGGGGGGTATAGAGTGTGTGTAGGGGGGTAGAGTGTGTGTAGGGGGGTATAGAGTGTGTGTAGGGGGGTAGAGTGTGTGTAGGGGGGTATAGAGTGTGTGTGTAGGGGGGTATAGAGTGTGTAGGGGGGTATAGAGTGTGTGTAGGGGGGTATAGAGTGTGTGTAGGGGGGTAGAATGTGTGTAGGGGGTTATAGAGTGTGTGTGTAGGGGGGTATAGAGTGTGTGTGTAGGGGGGTATAGATTGTGTGTGGGGGGGTATAGTGTGTGTGTAGGGGGGTATAGATTGTGTGTAGGGGGGTATAGAGTGTGTTGGTAGGGGGGTATAGTGTGTGTAGGGGGGTATAGAGTGTGTGTAGGGGGGTATAGTGTGTGTGTAGGGGGGTATAGAGTGTGTATAAGGGGGTATAGAGTGTGTGTGTAGGGGGGTATAGAGTGTGTGTGTAGGGGGGTATAGAGTGTGTGTAGGGGGGTATAGTGTGTGTGTAGGGGGGTATAGAGTGTGTGTGTAGGGGGGTATAGAGTGTGTGTAGGGGGGTATAGATTGTGTGTGGGGTGGTATAGTGAGTGTGTGTAGGGGGGTATAGATTGTGTGTAGGGGGGTATAGAGAGTGTGTGTAGGGGGGTATAGAGTGTGTGTGTAGGGGGATATAGAGTGTGTGTAGGGGGGTAGAGTGTGTGTAGGGGGGTATAGAGTGTGTGTAGGGGGGTATAGAGTGTGTGTAGGGGTGTAGAATGTGTGTAGGGGGTTATAGAGTGTGTGTGTAGGGGGGTATAGAGTGTGTGTGTAGGGGGGTATAGATTGTGTGTGGGGGGGTATAGTGTGTGTGTAGGGGGGTATAGATTGTGTGTAGGGGGGTATAGAGTGTGTGTGTAGGGGGGTATAGTGTGTGTAGGGGGGGGTATAGAGTGTGCGTAGGGGGGTTGAGTGTGTGTGTAGGGGGGTATAGAGTGTGTGTAGGGGGGTAGAGTGTGTGTAGGGGGGTATAGAGTGTGCGTAGGGGGGTTGAGTGTGTGTGTAGGGGGGTATAGAGTGTGTGTAGGGGGGTAGAGTGTGTGTGTAGGGGGGTATAGTGTGTGTATAGGGGGGTATAGTGTGTGTGTAGGGGGGTATAGAGTGTGTAGGGGGGTATAGTGTGTGTGTAGGGGGGTATAGTGTGTGTGTAGGGGGGTATAGAGTGTGTGTAGGGGGGTATAGAGTGTGTTTAGGGGGGTATAGAGTGTGTGTAGGGGGGTATAGTGTGTGTGTAGGGGGGTATAGAGTGTGTGTAGGGGGGTATAGAGTGTGTGTAGGGGGTTATAGAGTGTGTGTAGGGGGTTATAGAGTGTGTGTAGGGGGGTATAGAGTGTGTGTAGGGGGGTATAGAGTGTGTGTAGGGGGGTATAGAGTGTGTGTAGGGGGGTATAGAGTGTGTAGGGGGGTATAGAGTGTGTAGGGGGGAATAGAGTGTGTGTAGGGGGGTATAGAGTGTGTGTGTAGGGGGGTATAGAGTGTGTAGGGGGGTATAGAGTGTGTAGGGGGGTATAGTGTGTGTGTGTATGGGGGTATAGAGTGTGTAGGGGGGTATAGTGTGTGTGTAGGGGGGTATAGTGTGTGTGTAGGGGGGTATAGTGTGTGTGTAGGGGGGTATAGAGTGTGTGTAGGGGGGTATAGAGTGTGTAGGGGGGTATAGTGTGTGTGTAGGGGGGTATAGAGTGTGTGTAGAGGGGTATAGAGTGTGTGTAGGGGGGTATAGTGTGTGTGTAGGGGGGTATAGAGTGTGTGTAGGGGGGTATAGTGTGTGTGTAGGGGGGTATAGAGTGTGTGTGTAGGGGGGTATAGAGTGTGTGTAGGGGGGTATAGATTGTGTGTGGGGTGGTATAGTGAGTGTGTGTAGGGGGGTATAGATTGTGTGTAGGGGGGTATAGAGAGTGTGTGTAGGGGGGTATAGAGTGTGTGTGTAGGGGGGTATAGAGTGTGTGTAGGGGGGTAGAGTGTGTGTAGGGGGTTATAGAGTGTGTGTAGGGGGGTATAGAGTGTGTGTAGGGGGGTAGAGTGTGTGTAGGGGGGTATAGAGTGTGTGTGTAGGGGGGTATAGAGTGTGTAGGGGGGTATAGAGTGTGTGTAGGGGGGTAGAGTGTGTGTAGGGGGTTATAGAGTGTGTGTGTAGGGGGGTATAGAGTGTGTGTGTAGGGGGGTATAGATTGTGTGTGGGGGGGTATAGTGTGTGTGTAGGGGGGTATAGATTGTGTGTAGGGGGGTATAGAGTGTGTGTGTAGGGGGGTATAGTGTGTGTAGGGGGGGGGTATAGAGTGTGCGTAGGGGGGTTGAGTGTGTGTGTAGGGGGGTATAGAGTGTGTGTAGGGGGGTAGAGTGTGTGTAGGGGGGTATAGAGTGTGCGTAGGGGGGTTGAGTGTGTGTGTAGGGGGGTATAGAGTGTGTGTAGGGGGGTAGAGTGTGTGTGTAGGGGGGTATAGTGTGTGTGTGTAGGGGGGGTATAAGTGTGTGTAGGGGGGTATAGAGTGTGTGTAGGGGGGTATAGAGTGTGTGTGTAGGGGGGTATAGATTGTGTGTGGGGGGGTATAGTGTGTGTGTAGGGGGGTATAGATTGTGTGTAGGGGGGTATAGAGTGTGTGTGTAGGGGGGTATAGTGTGTGTAGGGGGGGGGTATAGAGTGTGCGTAGGGGGGTTGAGTGTGTGTGTAGGGGGGTATAGAGTGTGTGTAGGGGGGTAGAGTGTGTGTAGGGGGGTATAGAGTGTGCGTAGGGGGGTTGAGTGTGTGTGTAGGGGGGTATAGAGTGTGTGTAGGGGGGTAGAGTGTGTGTGTAGGGGGGTATAGTGTGTGTGTGTAGGGGGGGTATAAGTGTGTGTAGGGGGGTATAGAGTGTGTGTAGGGGGGTATAGTGTGTGTGTAGGGGGGTATAGAGTGTGTAGGGGGGTATAGTGTGTGTGTAGGGGGGTATAGTGTGTGTGTAGCGGGGTATAGTGTGTGTGTAGGGGGGTATAGAGTGTGTGTAGGGGGGTATAGAGTGTGTGTAGGGGGGTATAGAGTGTGTGTAGGGGGGTATAGTGTGTGTGTAGGGGGGTATAGAGTGTGTGTAGGGGGTATAGAGTGTGTGTAGGGGGGTATAGAGTGTGTGTAGGGGGGTATAGAGTGTGTGTAGGGGGGTATAGAGTGTGTGCAGGGGGTTATAGAGTGTGTGTAGGGGGTTATAGAGTGTGTGTAGGGGGGTATAGAGTGTGTAGGGGGGAATAGAGTGTGTGTAGGGGGGTATAGAGTGTGTGTGTAGGGGGGTATAGAGTGTGTAGGGGGGTATAGAGTGTGTAGGGGGGTATAGTGTGTGTGTGTATGGGGGTATAGAGTGTGTAGGGGGGTATAGTGTGTGTGTAGGGGAGTATAGTGTGTGTGTAGGGGGGTATAGTGTGTGTGTAGGGGGGTATAGAGTGTGTGTAGGGGGGTATAGAGTGTGTGTAGGGGGGTATAGTGTGTGTGTAGGGGGGTATAGAGTGTGTGTAGAGGGGTATAGAGTGTGTGTAGGGGGGTATAGTGTGTGTGTAGGGGGGTATAGAGTGTGTGTAGGGGGGTATAGAGTGTGTGTAGGGGGGTATAGTGTGTGTGTAGGGGGGTATAGAGTGTGTGTAGGGGGGTATAGAGTGTGTGTAGGGGGGTATAGTGTGTGTGTAGGGGGGTATAGAGTGTGTAGGGGTGTATAGAGTGTGTGTAGGGGGGTATAGAGTGCGTGTAGGGGGGTATAGTGTGTGTGTGTAGGGGGGTATAGTGTGTGTGTAGGGGGGTATAGAGTGTGTAGGGGGGTATAGAGTGTGTATAGGGGGGTATAGAGTGTGTGTAGGGGGGTATAGTGTGTGTATAGGGGGGTATAGAGTGTGTGTAGGGGGGTATAGTGTGTGTAGGGGGGTATAGAGTGTGTATAGGGGGGTATAGAGTGTGTGTATGGGGGTATAGAGTGTGTGTAGGGGGGTATAGAGTGTGTAGGGGTGTATAGAGTGTGTGTAGGGGGGTATAGAGTGTGTATAGGGGGGTATAGAGTGTGTGTAGGGGGGTATAGTGTGTGTGTAGGGGGGTATAGTGTGTGTGTGGGGGTATAGTGTGTGTAGGGGGGTATAGTGTGTGTGTAGGGGGGTATAGAGTGTGTGTAGGGTGGTATAGAGTGTGTGTAGGGGGGTATAGTGTGTGTGTAGGGGGGTATAGAGTGTGTGTAGGGGGGTATAGAGTGTGTGTAGGGGGGTATAGTGTGTGTGTAGGGGGGTATAGAGTGTGTGTAGGGGGGTATAGAGTGCGTGTAGGGGGGTATAGTGTGTGTGTGTAGGGGGGTATAGTGTGTGTGTAGGGGGGTATAGAGTGTGTAGGGGGGTATAGAGTGTGTATAGGGGGGTATAGAGTGTGTGTAGGGGGGTATAGTGTGTGTATAGGGGGGTATAGAGTGTGTGTAGGGGGGTATAGTGTGTGTGTAGGGGGGTATAGAGTGTGTGTAGGGGGGTATAGTGTGTGTGTAGGGGGGTATAGAGTGTGTGTAGGGGGGTATAGAGTGTGTGTAGGGGGGTATAGTGTGTGTGTAGGGGGGTATAGAGTGTGTAGGGGTGTATAGAGTGTGTGTAGGGGGGTATAGAGTGCGTGTAGGGGGGTATAGTGTGTGTGTGTAGGGGGGTATAGTGTGTGTGTAGGGGGTATAGAGTGTGTAGGGGGGTATAGAGTGTGTATAGGGGGGTATAGAGTGTGTGTAGGGGGGTATAGTGTGTGTATAGGGGGGTATAGAGTGTGTGTAGGGGGGTATAGTGTGTGTAGGGGGGTATAGAGTGTGTATAGGGGGGTATAGAGTGTGTGTATGGGGGTATAGAGTGTGTGTAGGGGGGTATAGAGTGTGTAGGGGTGTATAGAGTGTGTGTAGGGGGGTATAGAGTGTGTATAGGGGGGTATAGAGTGTGTGTAGGGGGGTATAGTGTGTGTGTAGGGGGGTATAGTGTGTGTGTGGGGGTATAGTGTGTGTAGGGGGGTATAGTGTGTGTGTAGGGGGGTATAGAGTGTGTGTAGGGTGGTATAGAGTGTGTGTAGGGGGGTATAGTGTGTGTGTAGGGGGGTATAGAGTGTGTGTAGGGGGGTATAGAGTGTGTGTAGGGGGGTATAGTGTGTGTGTAGGGGGGTATAGAGTGTGTGTAGGGGGGTATAGAGTGCGTGTAGGGGGGTATAGTGTGTGTGTGTAGGGGGGTATAGTGTGTGTGTAGGGGGGTATAGAGTGTGTAGGGGGGTATAGAGTGTGTATAGGGGGGTATAGAGTGTGTGTAGGGGGGTATAGTGTGTGTATAGGGGGGTATAGAGTGTGTGTAGGGGGGTATAGTGTGTGTGTAGGGGGGTATAGAGTGTGTATAGGGGGGTATAGAGTGTGTGTATGGGGGTATAGAGTGTGTGTAGGGGGGTATAGAGTGTGTAGGGGTGTATAGAGTGTGTGTAGGGGGGTATAGAGTGTGTATAGGGGGGTATAGAGTGTGTGTAGGGGGGTATAGTGTGTGTGTAGGGGGGTATAGTGTGTGTGTGGGGGTATAGAGTGTGTAGGGGGGTATAGTGTGTGTGTGTGTGTGGGGGTATAGAGTGTGTAGGGGGGTATAGTGTGTGTGTGTAGGGGGGTATAGAGTGTGTGTGGGTATAAAGGCAGAAACATATTAGACCAGGCTGACAGGATATAAGAGATGAGAAGAATGTGGCACTGCCCTCACTAACACTGTAGAGAAGAGATACTATGTGTGGAATGATCATATCTGATTAAGCACTAATCATAAGAGGTTTGAATTTCAGGTGTTATCAAACCATATACCCTTCATCAAAACCCAAATAAAGCTGGAGACAGAAATTCCACCTGGACTGAAATGTAAGTATCATAATATTCATGTTTGTGGGGTCAGCTGGAGAACATCCATTTGCATCACGTGTAAAAGTCACAAAACACAGAGTGAATAGACAGTGAAGGACTGGACAGAGGGACACACAGAGTGAATAGACAGTGAAGGACTGGACAGAGGGACACACAGAGGGAATAGACAGTGAAGGACTGGACAGAGGGACACACAGAGGGAATAGACAGTGAAGGACTGGACAGAGGGACACACAGAGTGAATAGACAGTGAAGGACTGGACAGAGGGACACACAGAGTGAATAGACAGTGAAGGACTGGACAGAGGGACACACTGAGTGAATAGACAGTGAAGGACTGGACAGAGGGACACAGAGTGAATAGACAGTGAAGGACTGGACAGAGGGACACACAGAGTGAATAGACAGTGAAGGACTGGACAGAGGGACACACAGTGATCGATGAAAGACTGTGGGAGCAGATGCTCCTCTCATCCAGTCCGTCTGCCGTCTGTCCTGCAACAGGTCCAGAGGACAGACGTGTGTGTACTACTAAACGACTTCTTATGGAGGATCATGTCGTTGTCTCTTTAATGCTGGGCCAGCCACAACTCGTGCCCGAGCCATCGACACACACACACACACACACACACACACACACACACACACACACACACACACACACACACACACACACACACACACACACACACACACACACACACACACACACACACACACACACACACAGCCTGAGGACGGAACAAAAAAAGCGAAGGCATAAGGAAGATGAAGATGCGCCCTCATCTCGCCTCGACAGCTGGCTAGGGGCCACGACCTGCCCTGTGCCATGCACCCCGTAATGGCTTCACAAACAGATAGAGAGAGAGAGAGAGTAGAGAAAGAGAGAGAGAGTAGAGAAAGAGAGAGAGATGCGTTACCAGACGGAGAGTGCGAGAAAAAAAAAGTATGTTATTTCCTGAACGGTTGATGACCCCAGCTCCACGTTGGAGAGGCACTCCATAGACCCCCCTCCTCACCCCTCCCTCCACTCTCTCCAACTCCCTGTGAGTGGAGAGAGAGACTGGTGGGGTCACACTGTCATCAATGGAGTTCTTTATGATGGCAGCACCGTGTCATGTGTGTAGCAGCGCCAGCCAGGGCTCTCAAAGCACGACTTGTTCAGGACCCGGGTGATGTGAATGGGATATATTGTAAGCCACACACAAACACGCGCCCCCACACACACCCACAGCTATATGGGCCATTCAAAGACCCACTCGGTGCTTTTCAGGATGCAAAAAAAAGCAACAGGTACTAAAAGGTTTTAAAAGGGACATTAAGAGACATTAAGAGACATTAAGAGGAGCAGGGAAGAACCAGGAGAGTGTTGTACATAAACTAACACACAAGACATGCTAAAGTACAGCCCCTATAATGGTTTGACTGATATGGACTGGAGGCTGGAGTGAAAGTGACAACAACAAAAAACAGTGTGATGTGGGCAGAGCGGCTGAAGGTTGTGTGTGAACGCTGGCCAGCGCGTGAGTGTGTGTGTGTGTGTGGTGTGTGCGTGCGTGTGCTGTGTGTGTGTCAGTGTCAGTATTTCCCCCAGCGTCAGATCAGATAAGGTTCTAGGGCCAGGCCCCTGTCCAGGTGGAGCGGAGAAGAGAGGGCCTGTCTAATGGAATTTCTGTGTCATCTCTGTAGCTGGGTGTTAACATCACACACCCAGGTGCATAACGGGAGACTCCTCTGACAGACTGGTACTGCTGGGACCGTTATGGTGCTGTATGACCCTCTCTCTAAAGAGATGTCAATGATGTTTTGGCCTGTATTCATGTTAAAAAGCCTAAGTGTAAGCAAAAGTGACAATTATTTTTTGCTGGCTACAAAGTCCTTAACAATGTGTGTCTGTAAGGCAGATTTGGAGTGTTATCTAAAAACATATTAGTCAAAATAGTGAGTTGTTGGAACATGAAACGATCGGAAGCCTAATGTGGTAAATCAGCCAGTGCCTGAGCCCCAGGCATGCATGAAACCCGCAGCACACGCCGGCCCGGGCCCAGCCAGCCACGGCAGGAGAGGTGGGGTGGAGGGAGGTGGGGGGGCAGGACTACGGCTGCCAGAGAATGGATCAAATTAATCACATGATTCCCATGAATCGCTGTAGCTTGCCCTTGTCTCCCCAGTAGCCGTCTCCTACCGGACTGGGGTGAGTCTCTGAGGTGACTGGGGTAGTGTGTGTGTGTGTGTGTGTGTGTGTGTGTGTGTGTGTGTGTGTGTGTGTGTGTGTGTGTGTGTGTGTGTGTGTGTGTGTGTGTGTGTATAGTAGCTGACCCACCTGCCGTCTCCCAGTGTGTTGGCCTCTGGAGGGGCTGAGGGACAGCGATGTGTCTGGGGACCCCGGGGGCTCCTGTGGGACAGGTCTACAGGTTGAGGCTGGGGCCTCCTCTCCACTGGGTTCCTGATCTGGAGAGTCATACAGAGTCTGCTCCTGTAAAAGGCCAAGCACATCCACATGATCCACCGCACTAGACCCAGATATCCAGACAAGGTGACAAGAAAAACAGTAATTTACAATAGCATTACTGTATTACTGTATCCGCTACGGGTCCGCGGTCAAACGACCACCCCTCATCACTGTCAAACGCTCCCTAAAACACTTCTGCGAGCAGGCCTTTCTAATTGACCTGGCCCGGGTATCCTGGAAGGATATTGACCTCATCCCGTCAGTTGAGGATGCCTGGTCATTCTTTAAAAGTAACTTCTTCACCATCTTAGATAAGCATGCCCCGTTCAAAAAATGCAGAACTAAGAACAGATATAGCCCTTGGTTCACTCCAGACCTGACTGCCCTCGACCAGCACAAAAACATCCTGTGGCGGACTGCAATAGCATCGAATAGTCCCCGCGATATGCAACTGTTCAGGGAAGTCAGGAACCAATACACGCAGTCAGTCAGGAAAGCAAAGGCTAGCTTTTTCAAGCAGAAATTTGCATCCTGTAGCTCTAACTCCAAAAAGTTCTGGGACACTGTAAAGTCCATGGAGAACAAGAGCACCTCCTCCCAGCTGCCCACTGCACTGAGGCTAGGTAACACGGTCACCACCGATAAATCCATGATAATCGAAAACTTCAACAAGCATTTCTCAACGACTGGCCATGCCTTCCACCTGGCTACTTCAACCTCGGCCAACAGCTCCCCCCCCCCCCCCCCCCCGCAGCTACTCGCCCATGTGTCCCCAGCTTCTCCTTTACCCAAATCCAGATAGCAGATGTTCTGAAAGAGCTGCAAAACCTGGACCCGCCCGCCTGACTAGCATCACCACCCTGGACGGTTCCGACCTAGAATATGTGGACATCTATAAATACCTAGGTGTCTGGCTAGACTGTAAACTCTCCTTCCAGACTCATATTAAACATCTCCAATCCAAAATCAAATCAAGAATTGGCTTTCTATTTCGCAACAAAGCCTCCTTCACTCACGCCGCCAAACTTACCCTAGTAAAACTGACTATCCTACCGATCCTCGACTTCGGCGATGTCATCTACAAAATAGCTTCCAATACTCTACTCAGCAAACTAGATGCAGTTTATCATAGTGCCATCTGTTTTGTTACTAAAACACCTTATACCACCCACCACTGCGACCTGTATGCTCTAGTCGGCTGTCCCTCGCTACATATTCGTCGCCAGACCCACTGGCTCCAGGTCATCTATAAGTCCATGCTAGGTAAAGCTCCGCCTTATCTCAGCTCACTGGTCACGATAACAACACCCACCCGTAGCACGCGCTCCAGCAGGTATATCTCACTGATCATCCGAAAAGCCAACACCTCATTTGGCCGCCTTTCCTTCCAGTTCTCTGCTGCCTGTGACTGGAACGAATTGCAAAAATCGCTGAAGTTGGAGACTTTTATTTCCCTCACCAACTTTAAACATCTGCTATCTGAGCAGCTAACCGATCGCTGCAGCTGTACATAGTCCATCTGTAAACAGCCCACCCAATTTACCTACCTCAACCCCTTACTGTTTTTATTTATTTACTTTTCTGCTCTTTTGCACACCAGTATCTCTACTTGCACATGATCATCTGATGACTTATCACTCCAGTGTTAATCTGCTAAATTGTAATTATTCGCTCCTATGGCCTATAATTGCCTTCCTCCTCATGCCTTTTGCACACAATGTATATAGACAAATGTTTTATTTAATTTTTTATTGACTTGTTTATTGTTTACTCCATGTGTAACTCTGTGTTGTTGTCTGTTCACACTGATATGCTTTATCTTGGCCAGGTCGCAGTTGTAAATGAGAACTTGTTCTCAACTAGCCTACCTGGTTAAATAAAGGTGAAATAAAAAGAAACATTTTTAAAAAATTACAGACTACGTAGGAGGCCCCAGCAGCGCTGCACGCCTCTGGGAAATGACAAAGGTGAAAGTTGTATTTTGGGAACCAATTATTATTATTTATATATAGATATATATTTTTAAATGGGATCCAATTAAACCATTCCAGCTTATAGGCCTTGATTTGAAACAAACGTATCCAAACTAATCCTCAACTAAACCCTGATCTTAGACTTGAGCCTGACCTTGTACCTGTACCTAAAGCTTGATGGTTGCGCAGTAAACATCCAGACGCATGTAAGCTGGGAACGGGAAGCTCCAACGAGGAGGGGACAGCTGTCTAAACTCAACTCCAGGCGTGAGAGACGTTCCCTATCAAGGACCTATCTATTTATCATCACATACCAGCCCAGTCAATTAACGCTCCCCAACACACCACGGCAACCCGCCACACATCCCCCCCCACACCACAGGACCACCGAAACAAAGCAGGGAGACAAGGGCGAACGGGAGTGTCTGTGAGCGTGTGCAGGAGGCTAGGAGGCCAGGCCCCACGGCCGTCCAGAGAGGATGATGGATGGACAGACGCCACTGGCCAGATTGTCCCCTTAGTGTGATGGGAGAGGGAGGGGAGGAAGGGGGGGCTCAGACTTATTATTGGGGTGAGAAGGGTGACATTGAGGAACATGTTCATAATATAGACGTTTAGAGAAGCCCATCTATACACACACGCTTGTTTATTCAAAGTGTTTGTACCGGTCCCTGTCCCTATTCAAATAACAAAATAAGCATACGCTGCAGGCCCAACTACGTTGCCAGTACTTCTAGAAGTGTACAAGGTAAGCTGTAACTGTAGCTACTGTAACATCAATACTTCCTGTTACCTAACAGGGTACTGTAATCCAGTTCTTTATGTGACCTCAAAGAAAGCCTTATCTTGTCCCCACTTTTCTCCTCGTCATGTGTTTTACCTCATATGGCCAGTGTGTGTGTGTGTGGGGAGATAAGGACAGTCCTCGGGGGCAGTGGTTTATATGCAGAGCCTGCCTGGGCTTTCTTTCTCATACACAATTAATGATGAGGAACATGGCCTTAACATAACAGGCAGGTGGAACACACACACACACACACACACACACACACACACACACACACACACACACACACACACACACACACACACACACACACACACACACACACACACACACACACGCACACGCACACACGCACACGCACACGCACACACGCACAGCCTTAACATATGCAACCATACTGTGCATTGCCACCTCTCCCCTCATCCTTGACGACCCTGTATAAAAAGGTGAGCAGTAAATAATGCATTGCGCTAGCCCGAGAGTGATATACCTACCACTTCCTTCTATACCAGGCGCTAACACACACGCCACATTCCATGATAGCGTATAAAAACGGCAGACTGACAAGTAGGGCCTTGGCACCTGTGTGTGTGTGTGTGTGTGTGTGTTTTCTAGGATCACAGGTAATGAAAGAAACAACACTAGCGCTGTCATCACCTCTCGATGTTTCCTGATCCCATCATCAGGAGTAGCAGCCTTGTTGCGAGTCGCTTGGCATCTGGGTGTGACCTTGTTAACTGTCGGGGTAATTCACTTTAACCAACGGGGAGAGGGGATGATAAATTATTAGCGGTGGAAGATTTTGTTCACATTTTATTAAATTGGCCTGTCAGAAGGGGTCGGCCAAATTATCTGGGGCCTCGTTTATTGGAGGCCGGCCATATTGCTACATCTGTTACAATTATTTATCATTTCTAGCTCAGTCGGACGGAGGGAAAAAAAGAAGAAGAACAACCAACCAGTTTTTTCGGTCGGCATCGGCCACGTAAAGCAATTTACAAATTATCTGATGAGGGACTGTTTTAGTTCTTCCTCCCTCGTTTTCTAAGCCAAAGCAGAAGAGAACGGGGGAGGGAGGGATGAGAGGAGGGAGGGAGGGGGAGAGAGGGAAGAGAAAAAAAGAGAGAGAGAGAGAGGCGCGCTGTAATTACCGAACACGATTAGGTTCTTCTGGGAACTTATCTGGCGCTCGTGGCCCTGGTAAGATGCGGCAGGAACATATGGAGGAGGCTTGTGATTGTGCTCCCTGAAGCTCGTGACCCGTCTGCTGCTGAGCCCTTCAGCTGAATTTAAATGAGCAGTGCCATGGCTAATGTTCTACACATGCACCATTTATGCCACAAAACAAATCTGATCACTGTTAATTATGGAGCAGCTATAACCAGGGCAGGCCCTACCTCACATCTGTGGCAACGCCGGGGTCTCTCTGCCTGTGTCTCCGATGCTGTTGGAGAGGTAGGCTAGGGTACCGCATGGACGGAACGGGGAGTTGGGGGGTACTAGAGGGCGCATGGGGGTGTGTTTGTGTAACCCCCCAGTTCAGATGCAGTGGGCTGTGTTAGTCTGGATGGTGGCTCCTGAGTGGAAGTGGGTTGTGCTGGAGGACCTAATGGAAGGACAAGACAGGGGCAGTATGTGTGTGTGTGTGTGTGTGTGTGTGTGTGTGTGTGTGTGTGTGTGTGTGTGTGTGTGTGTGTGTGTGTGTGTGCGCTGCTGGGTCCTCCCACACAGTCTGTCTGACCTGTGTGCCTGCAGCACATGGCTGTGGTTGGTTAATGAGGAGAGCTGCAGTACACAGGGCTGCCTTCTAATGAGACCACTTGAGCTATTAAATCACAACACTGGAGTCCATGTTGAGTCCATGTCATTACTGTCTCAGGTCTAATATATGGGCTCTCATCTGCTGCCAGACAGAGAGCCCTGACTCTGGGTGGTTCACAAGAGCGTGGCACTAGCAACGCCAGGGTCGTGGGTTCGATTCCCACGGGGTTCGCACACAGTACAAATAAATTCATTATGACACAAAGAATGAAGTCGAAGTCATTAAATGATGGTGAAAATGGAAAAACATGTGTCTATTTAAATGAAGGTAGCTTTACCGTAGGTTGCAACAAAATGGCTTTCAGTCC
Organism: Salvelinus alpinus; assembly: GCF_045679555.1. Classification (NCBI taxonomy): domain Eukaryota; kingdom Metazoa; phylum Chordata; class Actinopteri; order Salmoniformes; family Salmonidae; genus Salvelinus; species Salvelinus alpinus. Next base: position 69,136,039 of record NC_092091.1, read on the forward strand.
ACAACTGGCAAAAGTTTCCCTCTATTGCTCTGCCTTCCATTAGGCTCCACTTTCCACTTCATCATTTTTGGGGTGTTTTGATGTAAATCGATTCTGTTACGTTTCAAAATTCCAACCCGACATCACGGCTTCTTCCATCAATCTGCTTTTGTAGCATTACGATTTCATAGATCCTATCTGAGAACCAACTATTAATGCTTTCCCCCTTTCTCCACCATCACTAACCATCTAAACATGAAAAAAACACACACAACTTCCATTCTTCACTAGGTCTATAACTCCACAGGATCCAGGGGTGTGTCATGTATGATGATGATGATGATGATGATGATGCTGATCAAAAGAAGCACCTCTCCTCATCCAAACCTGACCCTGGCGGAACAGAGCGGCGGGCGAGTGGGGAGAGATACTTGAATTATACATCTGACAGACAGCGCCTGATTCACTAACACTAAACAAGGATTAGATGGAGCCAGATGTTATAGGAAGAGCCATGGCTGTATAGCTGAGGGACAGGTGGGAAGTATCCAGTCAACTAAAGTACCTTTAATTTAGCGAGAAGAAAATAGGAGAATAAGAAAGAGAGAAAAGTGTTGTTAAAAGTGTTGTCTCGGTGACTGGATTTCAAAGTTTCATTTAGCATTTCATTATGTTAGCGCCGGTCTATGTGTTGATGTGGTACAGTCACACATACTAGGACCCTCCTGCTTCCCATCAGTGTTTCTGATGAAGAACAAAAAAGGATGCTAGCACCCTATTCCCTTTAGAGTGGCAACAAGTAGTGCACTACATGAGAATAGGGGGCCGAGTTCCAAGTTGACGAAAAGGACAATAGGTGTCCTCCTAAAATCCCCCTCTTCAACCTAGCCCCAACTTCATTGGACTGACTGAGAGCCTCATCTTCACACATCCTTCATTTCCAACGCTGATGAGGGGCTTCGCTAGTGAGCTCTGCTTTGAACGGCTGCCCACACAATTAAGAAGTCACTGTTCATTTAGATGGCTGTCCAGAAAAGCCTGAGGTCTGCTTTGTATTCTCATGTTGGTTCTACTAATCACTGCTTTACTGTAGCCAGCCAGAGAAACAGTAGCTAGCTACCCTGTGTGCAATGCGGTGACAGTATGGGCTGATTGGGCTACGGCTACAAAACTCTGCTGGTGGCCACTGATCACTTGTGGGGGTTTCCCCAGTCTCCTTGGTTGCGGTGGCAGCCGCCAATCTGGCAACCGCTCGATCCAACCTGGCAACCCATCATCCAGGCTGGTGTGTGGCTGAGCTGAGTCACCTGGGCTGCTGGGTTGTCAGACCACAGCCAGGACCTTCAGGCTGAATAGAAGAACAGGGCACAGGGCCATCTGCTATACTCTATGGAGACCTGTCTCGGTCTGTCTGCAGTGTACTCACTGACTCACATAAAGACACAAAGGCATCCAACTATCTAGATGAATGGCTAGCAAGGAACTAGCAAGCTCGTTGTGAGAAACTCTCACAAGGATACAACTATGGTACGAGAGGAAGTTTTAGTAGGATCACCGGCCCGTTCCTTCAAAACAAATGGAGATCAATCAAAAGGAGATGTATCGAAAAAATGGAAATTAGATTTCACCTACTTCTCTCTTCCCAACTCCAAATCATTAACACAACTTTCACCTGAATTCTGCATTCCAGTACAAATGTGTAGATGAGGGTACCAGAGTAGAGTACAGTAGCTATAGAAACTAGACAAGATTGAAGTCAAGATTGACATAGTCTGACTACTAGACAGACTGATTCCTATTCAGACTTGACCTGCTTCAGTCTAAGTCCCAGAGGCAGCATTGAGTGGGCTGTAAAGCGTTAACTCCACTTCAGACATGGAGACAGAAGACAGACAGTAGTTCTCTAGCAGAGCATGGCAACATAACACACAATGGGTGTTTTTTCACCTACTGCACCCCCTTCCTCCTGCCTTCCTCTCCCTCCCTCCCGCATGCCTTCCTCTCCCTCCCTCCCTCCCTCCCTCCCTCCCTCCCTCCCTCCCTCCCTCCCTCCCTCCCTCCCTCCCTCCCTCCCTCCCTCCAAGAAAGTAGTGTTCAAAGCCGTCGCTCTTCCCCCTCTTTCCCCGTATTCAAATGAGTGTGGCGCTAGCTACGTCTCCCCCCGCCCGGCGCTCCCCCAGCGATCAGCACTTTGATCATCTCCAACAGGTAACTTCCAAACATTTCAAATTCAAATAAATCTCCGGCTAACAACTGGTGCATTAGAATTTAACAGGTGTTCTGCGAGAGGAAGTCGTTATGGAATTTGCTTTTTACGCTGGAATACACACACGCCCTGTCAGTGCAATTATAGCCTGGGAAACGGAGAGGCCTCTCCCTCCTGACTGGCTGTGATACCTTGGGACGATAATCTGATCTGTTCACTTTGATGTCAGCAGGTAAGGAAAGTTAAGAGACAAAGCAGCCCAGGCACCGGCTACATGTGCTCTGGGTAAACACAATTTAATATTGATGCCACGCATCGGTTTTTATGCATAAGGATGCCCGAAAAATATGTGATCTGAGTTTCTTATGATGGAGGATTGATGGATGGATGGATGGATGGACGGATGGATGCTTACTGGGGTGGAAGACTGAGAGACAGGGGTGTCTGCCTTGTATTGGCAGGGTCAGAAAGAACACACACACACACACAAAAAGACTTGTAACACACACGTGCAAAAACACTCAGTTCTAAACATGCACACCGGCCTGGATCGCGTCTCCTCTAGAACGTAGTATTAATTACTGGGGTAACACTGCATAGCTGGACTTAATTGCTCGCTAATTGATCCATTTATATTTCAGCATTCATTCGGCTGAATTAACAGGGTTAAGTGAGACAGAGGCAATTGTAACTCACTTAACATTTGCACTGATATCTTTTGACTTCCTGTCCGGGGCGATGCTATCTGGAGGATTACCACCCGTCAAATTAGACAAACACAATCAATTTGTAAAGCGGCGAATAGCAAACCGTTCTGCACGGTGTAACACTGCTCAGATCAGCACCTGTATGTATAACATATCTCAGGGTAGGAGGGCTGGTCTAGGATCAGTTTTACCTTTAGATTACAAATCAATAAGATTACATGGCCAGGGTGGACCTGATCCTAGATCAGCAATACGACAGCCTGATATTGTCTTGCTACTGTTGGGGATCTATGGACCGTGACTGACCATGTGTGGTCTAACCAATAGGGAGGATGACTGATAAACGCATCATTAAAAGATATTAAGCGCTACTTTGGTTGATGGAGCTGGACCGACAGACAGACACCATCTTGTTACTCTCTACCCTCTGGGTGGGAGTTGAGAAAGGGGGGAGAGCTGACACCATCACTACTCAACACCATTACCCATCTCCAATTAAACCTGGGCCTCCACAGACGGAGGGGAACGGCAAAATGGATGCTGCTTCTATGATTCTATCACCTGAAGAGAATTTTTAATTGAGTCCCAGTCTAGATAGAGAGACATTGGTGGGAGGGGAGAGGGAGAGAGACATTGGTGGGAGGGGAGGGGAGAGAGAGAGAGAGAGAGAGAGAGAGAGAGAGAGAGAGAGAGAGAGAGAGAGAGAGAGAGAGAGAGAGAGAGAGCCCCAAGAGAGGAGAGATGAGAAATCTACATGAAAGACACTGACATTGGGCTTGAACAGAAATGGGAAGATCAGAAGATCAAGGGTGGGCTGGAGACATGATATCAAGCCAAGCGCCTGATAAGCATCTCTCTGTCTCTAAAGACCACCCCCACAACGGTCTATGGTGGGCATATCACCACCCACACACTCCTGCCAGGCCGGACAATAATTACACACTGGTTGAGTGTCAGGGGGTCGGAGGTTAGACGTATGTCTATATCAAGGGTGGTGTAAGTGCTGGACCATTATAAACAACTTAGACGTGACATGGGTCAAAACAAACATTCATTATTTCATCAGGCAGTACTTCAAGTGTGAAAGTGCGTGCAATAACACACACACACAGATCTGTCTGCCTGTCTGCAATGAAAAACTTCTGCAGTAGACAATATGGACACTCAGTTCACTGCCTCTGGCTGTGCAGCACTCTCAATATAATCCCTGAGATAGGAAAAGTGTGACGCAAAATGTCTTCAACTTGCCTCTAGCTCAAACCTCCGACAGCTCACCTCAAAGTGTTTAGAGTTGGTCTGCCTGGCTGGGGGACCGGCTGGGGCCATGGTCTGTGGAAGCTGCTGCTGGTTGTGTGTCTGCTGTTGTTGTTGTTGCTGTAGCTGGCCTTGGAGCTGCACAATCTGCTGTTCCTTCTGGCCCAGCTGGGTTGTCAGGGCGACGTGACTCTGGCACAGCCGGCCCTCGTTGGATTTGAGCGCCAGGTAACATATGCTCAGCTCGTTGTAGAGCTGTGGTCACAAGTAGAGGAGAGGGAGAGAAAAAAGAAACAGTCATCACATCGAGTGCTGACGGGACAGAGAGTCGTGACAACGATTGTTCTCCTATTTCCATGGAGAAGACGAGAGGACAGATGCTATGATCATCTGGAAGGAGGGAGGGAGAGAGAGAAGGAAAAGGGGGGTGGAGGAGAAAGTGGGAGAGTAGTGGAATGTGTAAAAGCAAGCCCCTGACTGGACAGATCTTTTAGTCATGTTTGTCCCACCACCTCTCCACACAGAACTCCTGTTACAGACAGGGCTTACAGTGAGTGGCTTGGCAACCATGAGATCAGCACAACGTTGAACATCTGAAGAGAGAACACGTTTACTGCCTCACTGTAATGCCACTGTAAAGACAACACATTGTCAGCTTGCCTTATGGTGATGTGGTTTTGGGGGGGTGGTGATGTGGTTTTGGGGGGTTGGTGATGTGGTTTTGGGGGGTGGTGATGTGGTTTTGGGGGGGTGGTGATGTGGTTTTGGGGGGTTGGTGGGGCGGTGATGTGGTTTTGGTGATGTGGTGATGTGGTTTGGGGGGGTGGTGATGTGGTTTTGGGGGGTTGGTGATGTGGTTTTGGGGGGTGGTGATGTGGTTTTGGGGGGTTGGTGATGTGGTTTTGGGGGGTGGTGATGTGGTTTTGGGGGGGTGGTGATGTGGTTTTGGGGGGTGGTGATGTGGTTTTGGGGGGTGGTGATGTGGTTTTGGGGGGGTGGTGATGTGGTTTTGGGGGGTTGGTGATGTGGTTTTGGGGGGTGGTGATGTGGTTTTGGGGGGTTGGTGATGTGGTTTTGGGGGGTTGGTGATGTGGTTTTGGGGGGTGGTGATGTGGTTTTGGGGGGTTGGTGATGTGGTTTTGGGGGGTGGTGATGTGGTTTTGGGGGGTTGGTGATGTGGTTTTTCGTGATTTCATGGTGATTTTACTGATAGGAGCTGGTGTCTCGGTTGTGGTCATGTTTGTTAGAGTGTTAGGGAGACTGGTTGAGTGTGATGTCGTGTGGTACTGTATGTTTTTATTTATTTATAATTTTTTTTGCATTTTACTCCCTTTTTCGTGGTATCCAATTGTTAGTAGCTACTATCTTGTCTCATCGCTACAACTCCCGAACGGGCTCGGGAGAGACGAAGGTCGAAAGCCATGCGTCCTCCGAAACACAACCCAACCAAGCCGCACTGCTTCTTAACACAGCGCATCCAACCCGGAAGCCAGCCGCACCAATGTGTCGGGGGAAACACCGTGCACCTAGCGACCTGGTCAGCGTGCACTGCGCCCGGCCCGCCACAGGAGTCACTAGTGCGCGATGAGACAAGGATATCCCTACCGGCCAAACCCTCCCTAACCCAGACGACGCTAGGCCAATTGTGCGTCGCCCCACGGACCTCCCGGTCGCGGGAGCCCTAGACCACTGCGCCACCCGGGAGGCCCCGGTAGTGTATGGTTGAGTGTGATGTCGTGTGGTAGTGTATGGTTGAGTGTGATGTCGTGTGGTAGTGTATGGTTGAGTGTGATGTCGTGTGGTGGTGTATGGTTGAGTGTGATGTCGTGTGGTGGTGTATGGTTGAGTGTGATGTCGTGTGGTAGTGTATGGTTGAGCGTGATGTCGTGTGGTGGTGTATGGTTGAGTGTGATGTCGTGTGGTAGTGTATGGTTGAGTGTGATGTCGTGTGGTGGTGTATGGTTGAGTGTGATGTCGTGTGGTGGTGTATGGTTGAGTGTGATGTCGTGTGGTAGTGTATGGTTGAGCGTGATGTCGTGTGGTGGTGTATGGTTGAGTGTGATGTCGTGTGGTGGTGTATGGTTGAGTGTGATGTCGTGTGGTAGTGTATGGTTGAGTGTGATGTCGTGTGGTAGTGTATGGTTGTGTATGGTTGAGTGTGATGTCGTGTGGTAGTGTATGGTTGAGTGTGATGTCGTGTGGTAGTGTATGGTTGAGTGTGATGTCGTGTGGTAGTGTATGGTTGAGTGTGATGTCGTGTGGTGGTGTATGGTTGAGTGTGATGTCGTGTGGTGGTGTATGGTTGAGTGTGATGTCGTGTGGTAGTGTATGGTTGAGTGTGATGTCGTGTGGTAGTGTATGGTTGAGTGTGATGTCGTGTGGTGGTGTATGGTTGAGTGTGATGTCGTGTGGTGGTGTATGGTTGAGTGTGATGTTGTGTGGTAGTGTATGGTTGAGTGTGATGTCGTGTGGTGGTGTATGGTTGAGCGTGATGTCGTGTGGTGGTGTATGGTTGAGTGTGATGTCGTGTGGTAGTGTATGGTTGAGTGTGATGTCGTGTGGTAGTGTATGGTTGAGTGTGATGTCGTGTGGTAGTGTATGGTTGTGTATGGTTGAGCGTGATGTGGTGTGGTGGTGTATGGTTGAGTGTGATGTCGTGTGGTGGTGTATGGTTGAGTGTGATGTCGTGTGGTGGTGTATGGTTGAGTGTGATGTCGTGTGGTGGTGTATGGTTGAGTGTGATGTCGTGTGGTGGTGTATGGTTGAGTGTGATGTCGTGTGGTAGTGTATGGTTGAGCGTGATGTCGTGCGGTGAAGTAATATATATATTGTAGAAAGAGGAGGAAGGGAAGCGCTACTAAGGTACACTATAGTATATTTTGGTAGATAGAAGGTGCTCTTTACAGGACTCCCTGACGAAGGCCATGCAGCCGAAACGAGTCGGTTTTTAAACAACTTTGTTTCTATTGAACATGCCATACTAATAAAGGCATTTTAATTAATTATATGAAGAGTGCCTTGGTCCTCCTTTCTTTTTGATGACCAATATATATATTGTATTGGTATTATATTGGTATTTGTGTTAGTACTGTGTGTTAGTACTGTGTGCTATGGGTAGAGTGTGTTAGTACTGTGTGTTAGTATTGTGTGTTAGTACTGTGTGTTAGTACTGTGTGCTATGGGTAGAGTGTGTGAGTACTGTGTGTTAGTACTGTGTGCTATGGGTAGAGTGTATTAGTACTGTGTGCTATGGGTAGAGTGTGTTAGTACTGTGTGTTAGTACTGTGTGCTATGGGTAGAGTGTATTAGTACTGTGTGCTATGGGTAGAGTGTGTTAGTACTGTGTGTTAGTACTGTGTGCTATGGGTAGAGTGTATTAGTACTGTGTGCTATGGGTAGAGTGTTAGTACTGTGTGTTAGTACTGTGTGCTATGGGTAGTGTGTGTTAGTACTGTGTGTTAGTACTGTGTGTTAGTACTGTGTGCTATGGGTAGAGTGTATTAGTACTGTGTGCTATGGGTAGTGTGTGTTAGTACTGTGTGTTAGTACTGTGTGCTATGGGTAGAGTGTGTTAGTACTGTGTGTTAGTACTGTGTGTTAGTACTGTGTGCTATGGGTAGAGTGTGTTAGTACTGTGTGCTATGGGTAGAGTGTATTAGTACTGTGTGCTATGGGTAGAGTGTGTTAGTACTGTGTGCTATGGGTAGTGTGTTAGCACTGTGTGCTATGGGTAGAGTGTGTTAGTACTGTGTGCTATGGGTAGAGGGTGTTAGTACTGTGTGTCAGTACTGTGTGCTATGGGTAGAGTGTGTTAGTACTGTGTGCTATGGGTAGTGTGTGTTAGTACTGTGTGTCAGTACTGTGTGCTATGGGTAGAGTGTGTTAGTACTGTGTGCTATGGGTAGTGTGTGTTAGTATTGTGTGTTAGTACTGTGTATTAGTACAGTGTGCTATGGGTAGAGTGTGTTAGTACTGTGTGTTAGTACTGTGTGTTAGTACTGTGTGCTATGGGTAGAGTGTGTTAGTACTGTGTGCTATGGGTAGAGTGTGTTAGTACTGTGTGCTATGGGTAGAGTGTGTTAGCACTGTGTGCTATGGGTAGAGTGTGTTAGTATTGTGTGCTATGGGTAGAGTGTGTTAGCACTGTGTGCTATGGGTAGAGTGTGTTAGTACTGTGTGCTATGGGTAGTGTGTGTTAGTACTGTGTGTTAGTACTGTGTATTAGTACGGTGTGCTATGGGTAGAGTGTGTTAGTACTGTGTGTTAGTACTGTGTGTTAGTACTGTGTGTTAGTACTGTGTGTTATGGGTAGAGTGTGTTAGTACTGTGTGTTAGTACTGTGTGTTATGGGTAGAGTGTATTAGTACTGTGTTAGTACTGTGTGTTATGGGTAGAGTGTATTAGTACTGTGTGCTATGGGTAGTTGTTACCTTCTAATAGCAGGTGGTGTCTGTTGTGTGAGCCTCTTCCTGGTTACAGAGGAATCTGGGTATTGTAGTGTAAATGAATAGAGTGGTAATATATAGTATAGTTAGTCACCTTCTGATAAGAGCTGGTGTCTGCAGTGTGAGCCTCTTCCTGGTTGCGTAAGACGCTCTGTGTGTCCAGGTTGAGTCCCTCTAGCTGCTGGATGAGCTGGGCCTGCTCTGCTGCATGTTCACTACTCTGTCTGTACAGGGCCTGCACCTCCTGCAGCTCACGCCTGCGTAGAAACACACACACACAAATCAACATCAAATACCTACTATACAAACGTATTCAAAATATTAATAATTCTTGACCTATCTGTGGCATAATGATACAAGACGTTACAAGACAATCTTACTAAAGTACAATGACATCTTCAATCACTTATAACACACAGAGCGTTTCCCTGAGCCGGATGTGACTGGCTGACATCTCTCAGTGACACCACGCTAAGACACAGAGTAGTTAAAAAAGGTGAGATTACCCACAAAGGCTCCTGGGTTTTCACCGTTTTATCATATTGACTAAAGCTTAGCCAAAGCCTGCACCATTTCCCCTCCTCTCTCCCTGACTCTGCCTCTCCAAAGCTCTCCAAAGCACATCTGGTATGCAGGGCTTATCAACTGGTTCTAGACGAGGATGTGTGTGTCGCCTCGGAGCCTCGGGGTGGAGAGACGGCTAGAGCCTCTCGCACACACTGAGCAGTTGGGCGCACACACACACACACACACACACACACACACACACACACACACTACTCTAAACGGGTTTAACTGAGACTGTAGTGGATAATGAAAGCCACATAAAAGTAAATCTAATTTAGCAAGATTATAAATTGATATGGCACATATTTTAATTGAGGGTCATTTCACTGTACAATTTATACTTAAAAGGTATACAAAAACAACATGACAGACCAATTTGAATGCATGAGAAATATTGCCTGTGACATTTACTTCATTGTGCATTGTATCCATGACGATGCCAAATCACAGATGTCATGGCACATCGCACAGCAGTTTACATTTATTTTTAATGCAAGGTGTCCAAGAGTGACCTGAAAGGCGTCTGTCACATACAATGTATTTTTATAATGTTTTATTATCTGACCCGAGCTGGGTGACGTGTTGGTCCCTCTGTGCCACCTCCTTCTGCCTGGAGGAGAGGAGGTCTGCCAGGCTGCTGCACTGGGCCTGAAGGTCTGCCACCTGCCGCTGGGCATCGCTCAGATCACCCTCCATCTCCTGCCATGGTGGAGGACAAGAAGAGGACTATCAGTCAATCAATCAACTAATCAATCAAATGTACTTATGTCTGTTTACAGCAACAGTTGTCACAAAAACATGCTGTAAAGTCCACAGACCACAGGTGTCAAACTCAGTCCACGGACGGCCGAGTGTCTGTGGGTTTTCGCTCCTCCATTGTACTTGATTGAGGAATTAAGGTCACTGATTAGTAAGGAACTCCCCTCACCTGGGTGTCTAGGTCTTCACTGAAAGGAAAAACCAAAAACCAGCAGACACTAGGCCCTCCGGGGAATGAGTTTTACACCCCTGGTCTAGAGGAAGCTGCACGACTCTGTTTTGTGTTTGTTCAACAGATGACTATGACCGTTTGTATTCCTCAGTGGATTTGGTAAAGGCTTGGTGTTCCTGTTTCCAAATGAGTTTCAGAACGGCGTAGATGTGCTAATACAAAAGTCCACGTGAAAACAACGGCCAGAGGCCAGGACACAGTGTATGACCCGTCTCTGCCCTGACGGAGTCCTCTACGACGTTACCTGTTGATGTTGTGTTGCTGGACTCCACTAATGGCCAAACAACTCCTACCATTAAGAGGCAGAGAGATAAGAGGTCTGAGAGTGTCTGAACACTGAGGGTCATCTTAAAACTTCACAAGAGACTCTCTCATTTTAACGAGAGGCTACAATTACAGCGGGGCAGACCCGGCCGCCTGGCATCAAACACACAGGGGGCATCGGGACAAGTTTGACTGTAATTAAAAACTGCTTCAATCACCGACGCCGGTGAAATTAACTGTGAAATTAATGGCCGCAATTGAATGGCAGCAAATTAGCCACCGTGAAAGATGGCGCTAAGGATGGAGAGATAACACTACTAGTACATAAACAAAATCAGTGCATAGTTGGGACTTGTTGTAACTTTTTAATGTTCCAATCTTGAACAGACTTATGGTTGTAAATTGGTGTGGAATCCTTGTGCATTCCATGTGTTCCATCCATCTCTCAGAGTTGCATGGTATTAAAGCCTGATCAGGAGCAGAGCCAGGTGTCTGTCTGTCTGTGTCTGCTGATGTGATTGATGTGCATAGTGAAGTTGTTACTAGGGCCCTGTCATAATTACACCCTGGCCCTGACTTATTCAAAGCCATCTATTTCTCTCCTCCTTCCCTCCCTCTCTGCATGTCTCGCTCTCTGTCTGCCTGTCTCTCTCTCTCTGTCTGTGTCTCTCTCTCTGTCTGTGTCTCTGTCTGCCTGCCTGTCTCTCTGTCTGTCTGTTTGCCTGACTCTCTGTCTGATTGCCTGTCTTTCTGTCTGTCTGTTTGCCTGTCTCTCTGTCTGCCTGTCTCGCTCTCTATCCTCTCTGTCTGCCTGTCTCTCTCTCTGTCTGCCTGTCTCTCTCTGTCTGTCTGCCTGTCTCTCTCTGTCTGTCTGCCTGTCTCTCTCTGTCTGTCTGCCTGTCTCTCTATGTCTGTCTACCTGTCTCTCTATGTCTGTCTACCTGTCTCTGTCTGTCTACCTGTCTCTCTCTCTGTCTGCCTGTCTCTCTCTCTGTCTGTCTGTTGCTCAGGCACTTGACTGGATGAGCGCTGATGAGAAATGACTGTTGGCTCGTACTGAGAAGAGTTGTGCTGTGTGCGTCAGTGCTGTGCGTGCGTGCGTGCGTGCGTGCGTGTTCGAGCCTCTGTGCTGTGTGCGTCCATGGAGCCCCCCCCCCCCCCCTACTATTGATGGGCAGTTGTGTTCTGTTCCAAGAGGGGAGTGGGACGGGTAGTGGTGGTAGTGGCTCCTGTGGGTTGACACTGATTGGTTGTCTGACTGTTTGAACAACATGTGTCCAGCGTGCTGCTGTGGTGATTCTTTTGTTGCGAGGCTGATTAGAGTGAGAGAGTAAAGTTGATACATAATAATGAGGAGGGGGAGAGATGCATATCCCTGATTCTGCTAATAAGCTACACGAATAAGGAGAGGACTGAAACACTACAGTCGTCCAGTGATCACATCGGGGGACTTGGTCGGGGCTCGGCTTCTTCTTTTCCTCACCAGACGAGACTTGGGTCCAAAATGTTAAAAGTAATTATTTCTCCCACCCTCGGAACAGGGCCATCAATATTTAAAATGTGTGCTTTGAGAGAGGAATTATTTGACATTCATATATTGAGGAGGGAGAAAGAAGGAGGTTCAAGGTGTGTAGAAGAAACGGAACCCTTCCTGTGTGTGTGTGTGTGTGTGTGTGTGTGTGTGTGTGTGTGTGTGTGTGTGTGTGTGTGTGTGTGTGTGTGTGTGTGTGTGTGTGTGTGTGTGTGTGTGTGTGTGTGTGTGTGTGTGTGTGTGTGTGTGTGTGTGTGTGTGTGTGTGTGTGTGTGTGTGCACATGGGTTGGTCCCCGGTTCCCCCCTCCACATGGCATCTCTCTGTGTGTTACCTTGACTTTGGCGTCCGCGGCGTCTCTCTCCTCTCCGTGCCTCCTCTCCTGCCTCTCTGCCTGCTCCAGGTCACCTCGCAGGGCAGAGCAGCAAGACTCTAATTCCTCCTTCTCCTCCTCCAGGGCCTCTTCTCTCCTCCTCCTCTCCTCCTTCACATCCTGAACGAAGAAGAGGGGGGGCAGGAGTCACAGGGCCAGATAAACAACACCGACGGATGAAGAGAGGGAGCGAAGGAGAGAGAGGGAAAGAGAGAGGAGAAAAAAAGTAGCATGGTGTTTTGAGGAGGATGAGATGGGATGAATATGTAGAATGTAAAGTCAGTGCTATTCTGTGCTTGGTTTGGGCCTCCGCTGCTCAGCTCCACTGTGGCCCCCCCATGTGGCTCTCACGCATGTCTGATTGACAAGGTCACCTGTGCTGTGAGGCTGTGAGGGCCGGGGCTCACTCTGAGGCAGGTAACAGGGGCCACGCAGCTTCTCCCTTTAATGACAGGCCTCCTAATGAGAACACACTTCACTACAACATCCATTACATCTGATCCCAGCCTCCTTTGATGCTTCCCCCGCTCTAGGAGTTGGATTTTATGTTTTATTTTATCAGCGAGACCCCGCAATGCAAAGACGTATCCGCGGACCTCGAGATCACTCCTTTATTAATGAATCATAGCCTGGGTCCCATCAGGGCCGTAATTAGGGATAAGCCACATCATCACACGCCTTACTTTCACTCCCTCCATGGTCGATCATTAAGTATTTATCTATAGGCAAGTTATCGACTTCTCTCTCCCTCGCTATCTCTGGCTTTTCAGCAGTCTCAGTCTGCTCAAACCCCTCAGTTTGGATACATGTCAGAGAGAGAGATGAACCGATGAGAGAGAGAGAGAGAGAGAGAGAGAGAGAGAGAGAGAGAGAGAGAGAGAGAAAGAGAGAGAGAGAGAGAGAGATTAACCGATGAGAGAGAGAGAGAGAGAGAGAGAGAGAGAGAAAGAGAGAGATGAACCGATGAGAGAGAGAGCGAGAGAGAGAGAGAGAGATGAACCGATGAGAGAGAGAGCGAGAGAGAGAGAGAGAGAGAGAGAGAGAGAGAGAGAGAGAGAGAGAGAGAGAGAGAGAGAGAGACACTCGCCCAAGCCAACGGCATGTACCAGATGCTCAGCAGGCTCTGCTCACACTTACTGGCCTGAGGCCAAACCACACGGCCAACAACATTGGACACTTTATGGAACAAAAAGCCTTCACTATATCATCCTGGAATATCCAAGGCCTGAGGTCATCTGCCTTTGGCCTAAAGAGCAGGAACACGGACTTCACCAAAGAAATCGGTAATGCAGACATTGTCATCCTGCAAGAAACATGGTATAGCGGAGACGGACCCACTGGTTGCCCTCTAGGTTACAGAGAGCTGGTAGTCCCATCCACCAAACTACCAGGTGTGAAACAGGGAAGGGACTCAGGGGGAATGCTAATTTGGTATAGAGCAGACCTAACTCACTCCATTAAATTAATCAAAACAGGAACATTTTACATTTGGCTAGAAATTCAAAAGGAAATTATCTTAACAGAGAAAAATGTCCTCCTGTGTGCTACCTATATCCCCCCACTAGAATCCCCATACTTTAATAAAGACAGCTTCTCCATCCTGGAGGGGGAAATCAATCATTTCCAGGCCCAGGGACATGTATTAGTCTGTGGCGACCTAAATGCCAGAACTGGACAAGAACCTGACACCCTCAGCACACAGGGGGACAAACACCTGCCTGCAGGTGACAGCATTCCCTCCCCCATATGCCCCCCTAGGCACAACTATGACAACATAACCAACAAAAACGGGTCACAACTCCTGCAGCTCTGTCGCACGCTGGGTATGTACATAGTCAATGGTAGGCTTCGAGGGGACTCCTATGGTAGGTTCACCTATAGCTCATCTCTTGGCAGTAGCACTGTAGACTACTTTATCACTGACCTCAACCCAGAGTCTCTCAGAGCGTTCACAGTCAGCCCACTGACACCCCTATCAGACCACAGCAAAATCACAGTCTACTTGAACAGAGCAATACTCAATCATGAGGCATCAAAGCCAAAGGAACTGAGTAACATTAAGAAATGAAATAGATGGAAGGAATGCAGTTTAGAAACCTACCAAAAAACAATTAGGCAACAGCAAATTCAATCCCTTTTAGACAACTTCCTGGGTAAAATGTTCCACTGCAATAGTGAAGGTGTAAACTTGGCAGTAGAAAATCTTAACAGTATATTTGACCTCTCAGCTTCCCTATCAAATCTAAAAATCTCAAATAGAAAACCGAAGAAAATGAACAACAATGACAAATGGTTTGATAAAGAATGCAAAAATCTAAGAAATAAATTGAGGAACCTGTCCAACCAAAAACATAGAGACCCGGAAAACCTGAGTCTACGCCTTCACTATGGCGAATCACTAAAACAATACAGAAATACACTACGGAAAAAGAAGGAACAGCACGTCAGAAATCAGCTCAATGTAATTGAAGACTCCATAGACTCTAACCAATTCTGGGAAAATTGGAAAACACTAAACAAACAACAACACGAAGAATTATCTATCCAAAATGGAGATGTATGGGTAAACCACTTCTCCAATCTTTTTGGCTCTATAACAAAGAATAAAGAACAAAAACATATACATGACCAAATACAAATCCTAGAATCAACTATTAAAGACTACCAGAACCCATTGGATTCTCCAATTACCTTGAATGAGTTACAGGACAAAATAAAAACCCTCAAACCCAAAAAGGCCTGTGGTGTTGATGGTATCCTTAATGAAATGATCAAATATACAGACAACAAATTCCAATTGGCTATACTAAAACTCTTTAACATCGTCCTTAGCTCTGGCATCTTCCCCAATATTTGGAACCAAGGACTGATCACCCCAATCCACAAAAGTGGAGACAAATTTGACCCCAATAACTACCGTGGAATATGCGTCAACAGTAACCTTGGGAAAATACTCTGCATTATCATTAACAGCAGACTCGTACATTTCCTCAATGAAAACAATGTACTGAGCAAATGTCAAATTGGCTTTTTACCAAATTACCGTACAACAGACCATGTATTCACCCTACACACCCTAATTGACAACCAAACAAACCAAAACAAAGGCAAAGTCTTCTCATGCTTTGTTGATTTCAAAAAAGCCTTCGACTCAATTTGGCATGAGGGTCTGCTATACAAATTGATGGAAAGTGGTGTTGGGGGTAAAACATACGACATTATAAAATCCATGTACACAAACAACAAGTGTGCGGTTAAAATTGGCAAAAAACACACACATTTCTTCACACAGGGTCGTGGGGTGAGACAGGGATGCAGCTTAAGCCCCACCCTCTTCAACATATATATCAACGAATTGGCGCGGGCACTAGAACAGTCTGCAGCACCCGGTCTCACCCTACTAGAATCCGAAGTCAAATGTCTACTGTTTGCTGATGATCTGGTGCTTCTGTCACCAACCAAGGAGGGCCTACAGCAGCACCTAGATCTTCTGCACAGATTCTGTCAGACCTGGGCCCTGACAGTAAATCTCAGTAAGACCAAAATAATGGTGTTCCAAAAAAGGTCCAGTCACCAGGACCACAAATTCCATCTAGACACCGTTGCCCTAGAGCACACAAAAAACTATACATACCTCGGCCTAAACATCAGCACCACAGGTAACTTCCACAAAGCTGTGAACGATCTGAGAGACAAGGCAAGAAGGGCCTTCTATGCCATCAAAAGGAACATAAATTTCAACATACCAATTAGGATCTGGCTAAAAATACTTGAATCAGTCATAGAGCCCATTGCCCTTTATGGTTGTGAGGTCTGGGGTCCGCTCACCAACCAAGATTTCACAAAATGGGACAAACACCAAATTGAGACTCTGCATGCAGAATTCTGCAAAAATATCCTCCGTGTACAACGTAGAACACCAAATAATGCATGCAGAGCAGAATTAGGCCGATACCCACTAATTATCAAAATCCAGAAAAGAGCCGTTAAATTCTACAACCACCTAAAAGGAAGCGATTCCCAAACCTTCCATAACAAAGCCATCACCTACAGAGAGATGAACCTGGAGAAGAGTCCCCTAAGCAAGCTGGTCCTAGGGCTCTGTTCACAAACACAAACACACCCCACAGAGCCCCAGGACAACAGCACAATTAGACCCAGCCAAATCATGAGAAAACAAAAAGATAATTACTTGACACATTGGAAAGAATTAACAAAAAAACAGAGCAAACTAGAATGCTATTTGGCCCTAAACAGAGAGTACACAGTGGCAGAATACCTGACCACTGTGACTGACCCAAACTTAAGGAAAGCTTTGACTATGTACAGACTCAGTGAGCATAGCCTTGCTATTGAGAAAGGCCGCCGTAGGCAGACATGGCTCTCAAGAGAAGACAGGCTATGTGCACACTGCCCACAAAATGAGGTGGAAACTGAGCTGCACTTCCTAACCTCCTGCCCAATGTATGACCATATTAGAGAGACATATTTCCCTCAGATTACACAGATCCACAAAGAATTCGAAAACAAATCCAATTTTGATAAACTCCCATATCTACTGGGTGAAATTCCACAGTGTGCCATCACAGCAGCAAGATTTGTGACCTGTTGCCACAAGAAAAGGGCAACCAGTGAAGAACAAACACCACTGTAAATACAACCCATATTTATGTTTATTTATTTTAACTTGTGTGCTTTAACCATTTGTACATTGTTACAACACTGCATATATATAATATGACATTTGTAATGTCTTTATTGTTTTGAAACTTCTGTATGTGTAATGTTTACTGTTCATTTTTATTGTTTATTTGACTTTTGTATATTACCTACCTCACTTGCTTTGGCAATGTTAACACATGTTTCCCATGCCAATAAAGCCCCTTGAATTGAATTGAATTGAATTGAGAGAGAGAGAGAGAGATAAAGAGAGA
>NC_092091.1:69153388-69203388 GCF_045679555.1 Salvelinus alpinus
AAAGAGAGAGATGACCCAATGAGAGAGAGAGAAAGAGAGATCTGGCCCGCTCCAGAGCGAGGAAAAACACATAGTCCGTGTTTCTTTTCCTCCCTCTGCGTCTCTAAGTGATTTTGAGGCCTCAGGCTACAGTATAGCCCTGGGGGAAACGTCCTGTTTGGTGTCACAGTGAAAAGACTAGTAGTTGCCTACAAGGAGCCAGAGTGCAGAGGCTTCAAAGCTCAAAGCGGAGGCAGGCAGGCAGGCGGGCAGGCGGGCAGGCAGGCAGGCGGGTGCCACTGGAAATTTGTTCCAAACCTTAAGTTCTTGACTCTTATTCCCCAGCTTGCGGCGCAGAGCTGCCAGCTCCTTCTTCACTAGGCCTCTGTCCTCGTCCACAGCCATCTTCCTCTGGACCAGGTTGGTGATCTCCTGCTGCTGCCCTGTCACTCTCTGTTTCAGCCAACGGAGGGAGTGGGGGAGAGGGATTGAGAGAGAGAGAGAGAGAGAGAGAGAGAGAGAGAGAGAGAGAGAGAGAGAGAGAGAGAGAGAGAGAGAGAGAGAGAGAGAGAGAGAGAGAGAGAGAGAGAGAGAGAGAGAGAGAGAGAGAGAGAGAGAGAGGATTATAGATGGAAAAAGAGAAAAAGATAGATAGAGAAAAAGAGATAGATGAAGAGAGAGAGATGTGGAAAGAGAGAGAGAGAAAGACAAAGAGAGAGATGGAGAGAGAGAGGTGGAAAGGGAGAGAGAAAGAAAGATAGATGGAAAGATAAAGAGAGAGAGACACGACGTTAGTCATCAACAGCAATCTTGGGCAACGGGAGGGAATAAACTATTTATGGATTTTGGAAGGAAGTAGGCATTACAGTAACTACAGGGGTCCCATTTTGGATCAATCAGAGGCTCCAATTGACAGAGAGGGTGACATTTAGTATGAGCCCCTGTAATCAAATGGCCACTAGTGAGGAAGACACAGTTGGATCTCATGTGAGGTCTAATCTACTCCACATCTAACCACTCTATCCAACTCATCTTCTGTGTCAGTTCGGTTCAGATCTGGCAGATACTGACAAGGCCTGTGACCGGGCCAGCACCTTCCTTCTAGCCCCTGATCTCAGAACAGCTCTCGCTTTCATAATACTGGCCTCAGTACACCTCCGTACACATGAGCCAACTCATGTACTGTAGGCCACACACTACTACTGTATGTGCTAACCTCACCACTTACAATGTTACACAATGAGCCAATTATATAGAATAAGAGCACTCTAATACTGTCTAATAGGTGTAGGCCTGTATAGAATAATGAACTACTGCTCTGTACATTTACAATACAGTTACCATGATAGCCTAATCAAAACGATGCTTCTCATCTTTACTAACAAACTAGAACAAAGGAATCAAAACGATGAAAAATGGTTCCATAATTTTAATGATCCATCTTTTTTTCTGTTCCTGCCGCCGAGTCTTCTGGCAGGCCTATAGCTGGGCGATTGTAGGAGGAGAGAGAGGAGGCTGCCCTTTTAACACTGCATCAGCTGGGCTCTGGCATGGCAGTAATCCACTGCAGGCTGCGGGTAGCTCTAAAATAACACCATGCTCTGGGATGCAATTAATTGCCATGTTGGGGGAATCGCTCAAATCTTTTCCAAGATGGTTGATTTACTAGACGCCTTCCTCTCCTCGTTCGCCATGCAAAAACGGGCTTTAATAGAGATTTATACGGGCGAAGTAGAAATAAATTCAAGCGTTGATAATGAGGTGGGCGAGAACAATTTCAACTCCAGTAGTGTTCGATTGGTAAGAAAAAGGTTTAGGGGAAGTTAAGAGGTCGAGGATAGAGAGATTAGCATTAAAAATTCCCAGTGCAGTTAAAAATGAAAGCTAATTATGTTACAAAAATGGAAGGGAGTGGAGACGAAAGAGAGCGGAGAAAGACAGAGGGAGAGAGAGAGAGGTAGTGAGAGAGAGAAAAAATAAGTAGAAAGAGAGGAGAGGTAGAGAGGAGAGAGAGAGGGAAAGAGAGAGGGGGGGGAAAGAGGTAAAGAGAGAGGAGAGAAGAGAGAAAGAGGAAAGAGGTAAAGAGAGAGGAGAGAAGAGAGAGAGAGAGGTAAAGAGAGAGGTAAAGAGAGAGGTAAGGGGAGAGGAAAAAGAGAGAGAGAGAGAGAGAGAGGTAAAGAGAGAGGTAAGGGGAGAGGAAAAGAGAGAGAGAGAGAGAGAGAGAGAGAGAGAGAGAGAGGTAAAGAGAGAGAGAGAGAGAGAGAGAGAGAGAGAGAGAGAGAGAGGTAAAGAGAGAGGTAAGGGGAGAGGAAAAAAGAGAGAGAGATAGAGAGAGAGAGAGAGAGAGAGAGAGAGAGAGAGAGAGAGAGAGAGAGAGAGAGAGAGAGAGAGAGAGAGAGAGAGAGAGAGAGAGAGAGAGGTCAAGAGAGAGGTAAGGGGAGAGGAAAAAAGAGAGAGATAGAGAGAGAGAGAGAGAGGAAAGAGGAAAGAGGAGAGAGAGAGAGAGAGAGAGAGAGAGAGAGAGAGAGAGAGAGAGAGAGAGAGGAAAGAGGTCAAGAGAGAGGTAAGGGGAGAGGAAAAAAGAGAGAGAGAGAGAGAGAGAGAGGAAAGAGGAGAGAGAGGAAAGAGGAGAGAGAGAGAGGAGAGAGAGAGGAGAGAGAGAGAGGGGGAGAGAGAGAGAGAGAGAGAGAGAGAGAGAGAGAGAGAGAGGTAGCGAGAGGAGGAAAAAATAAGAAAAGGAAAGACGATAGTGAAAGTTGGAGTGGAGACATTAAGAGGGCTAGCGTGAGGTCCTGTGTGGACTCAGCAGACCATCACATCTCCAGAAGAGTAAAGGGGGAAAAACCAATTAATCCCCATTTGGGTTCCTTTGGCCCAAATCTAGACGAGATGATGAATGTCAGTGGTCTGTGTGACACTGCACACAATCCTGACTATTAATGAGCTTCGCAAATAGGCCAGAACTTTACCAACCAGAACTTCTACTGCTCTTATAAAGAACTTTGGGGTGGGGGTGGAGTGCTGCTACTTTCAAGGTATAGTTTAGAAGCGAAGGGGCATGGAAATTATCCAGTTAAATATTACACTTATCTCCATGGTTACTTTCTTAATAATGCAATGTATTTGTAATATTCTAAACAGTTTGTTGTTTCTGCAGGCACACAAGATGATGTTGACGAATATTATGCAGTGAGTACGAACATACTGTCAGGTCTATTAAGACTTGAGCGGTGTCCAGTGGTCATCAAAGGTAGCCTAGTGGTTAAGATTTGGGCCGGTAACCGAAAGGTCGCTGGTTCAAATCCCCGAGCCGACTAGGTGAAAAATCTGCAGATGTAACCTTGAGCAAGGCACTTAACCCAAAATACTCCTGTAAGTCGCTTTGGATGAGATCTGCTAAATGACAACAACAAAATGATGTAAAAATGTAGATGGCGCGGCAGATGAATGAACCCACCTGCGTCCTTTCCTTCATTCACCCTCGCAGTGACAGTGTTTGACCGATAACATGTTTGAAATCTGTGCCAGCACTCTTTTTCTCAGAACTAACAGAGCAGTGGTAGGAAAATAATGTGTAACCTCTATTGTGTTCCACAGCTCTGGCTAATTGTACATAGCTAAATCAGTGTTAAAATGAGCGAGGAGGGCGGGATAAACACACTGTTAAAGAGTTGCTGATGATAGCATTAGCGCCCGTCTCTCTGGGAGCGGATGGGATGATGTTAGCGTAGCATTAGCCAGCTGACAGAGAAGGTTGCTAATGTAATGACAGAAACTGACAGATGCTGCTGTTAAGGGACGATGATTAAGGGTAAATTAAAGTGCGTCGCCGTAATCATTATCTGTCCTAGCAGCCCATAGAACACACTTACTGAGCCACTGTTATAGGTGGGTATAGAGTTAGCACTTGCGCTAGTGATAGGGCTTGCCTCAGACAAACCTGAGGCTTATGGGTCTTTTATACAACAGGACTGATTGACTGTAGGTTAGACTGGACTTGCACTCTCACTCAGACAGACTTCTATTTCAATGCATCCCTTCATATCAAATGGAAGAGAAATTCCTATGGGAGATTTCTCTGTTCGGACACCAGGATACGACACAGACATGGTTCACTAACTATGCATTCCACATATCATAACAACAATACCTGGTCCAGCTCCTGGATCTTGTAGTCTTTGGCCTGCAGGATCTCCAGCACCTTGCGGTCCTTGGCTTCAGCTTTCCATTTCTCTCTGTTGGGGACGCAGAGAAACATAGAAATATAATGTTAATCTATGTCATTCTAGTTCTATGCAGAGTCATAGAAATAGAATCTGTCATTCTACTTCTACGGAGAGAGAGCGGCAGAGCGGTGAAGTGACTGTGAGGCCCAGAGCTGAAGCATCGTTAGCAGCTCGTCTCCAACGACTCTCTGGTTCTGCTAATGATGATGGGTTTCATTTGGAGGCATTAGGGTGATGTGGTGGTGACAGACCCACTGACAGGAGTTAGCATATGGCAAACGACAGCAAACAAGCTCATCTGAGGGGAAATGATAACTTCATTCGTATAATAAACGGGAAAACCCATTCAGTGCACAGGTTTACAGAGTATTGAATGTTATCAGAGAAGTGAATATGCCAAGTGCATGCAGTCTGTCACCCCTATGATAGCATATTATTTTAATGTCTAGTACATTAAATGACAGTTTGAAAACAAAACACAGAACCACTCAATATCAAGCAAATATCTGTGCCATAGACATATAACTGATGTTGTTTAACTCAGGCAACCAAATGAAAACAAAGAGGGCCTTAAAGAAAAGGAGGTCACAGGAAAAGAAGATAAACCCAAAGTTGTGTGTTCAAACACTCAGCGGGCTCCCTGGGCGCAGGCAGGCAGGCACCAGAAGTATGTCAATCAGCACCCCAGTGTCATTTCACTGTTCTCCAGATAAGGTAATTACCAGGACGACATCAAACCTGGAATCCTATTCAGCACACACACACACACACACAACTCAAACTTTTTCCCTCGCTCTCTCTCCGCCCCATTGGGCCATGCAGCAGCAGCCTCTTCCAGCAGCATATCTTTCATTCTGGCTCGCTCAGGCCTCTTTTCTCCTGCTCACTGTTTGGGGAGCGGAGACAAAAGAATAACAATTGGGGCCAGTTTGTTTCAACAGCTTCTTGAGATCACCAGGGAACCCCCCCCCCCCCCCTCCAACCAACCCCCCACCTCTCCCCATTCCTCCACCCCAATCCAGGCCCCTCTCCTCCCTTTGCCTTGGCTGGCTCTCCCCCCCAGAGGGACATTGAAATGAATGCCTGGTCTCCTCGGAGTCAAGCGCTACCTTGTATCCTTTGCAGTGTTAACCGTGTCCTGAGCAGCCATCCAATCGCTACAAGACCAGCTGGAATCCCCCACAGGCCCGGCGCTTGACTGGAGACGGCGCAATTATCATGTCAATATACCCGCCGTGTGCAGCGCGGTGCCAGTGTGCTGATAGACTACACACACACACTCTCTGGGTGCATGTTACCTAGGCCCCTGTGGACCAACATGCTTTGTTGGGTTTCCCTAGCCGGAGCTGTGGGGGATGGGGAAACTGCCTGAGACACAGACAGAGAGGATCCTGAACCTGGCACACATGTTTTCCCCCTGAAACCAACCGTCTGAGGCTCCTGCCAACTGACACGCTTTATTTTGTGTCTGATGCTCCAAAAGGCAGGGGAATGTAGAATACAGGCCTACTAGACCTGTTACATGAAAAGGAGCCAAAATCTTGGTATAATTGTCTTTTTTACTACATTTAGCATGGAAAGGACTCCATATCAAGGCCTAGGTCTACTACAGTACATTGCAATGCTTGTTATTAACAGAAATGAACAGTCTTTATTAAGAAATGAAATCCTGCACCACGATTCTTTAGAATCTTCATTCTGTTTACGAGGAGCTTGGTGTGGCTTTACGAAAACAACCTTTTGACACAGCATTTTAAATCAAACAACTTTCCAACAGAAGTTTTGAAAAGAACAGACATGCCTGAACTCACACTACTACCGTGTATCCCTGCAGTAGTTCAAATACCTGAACCCCTGTTCTTCCCAACCAGTTCCCATGCTGATGTATTCTGTGAGGCTTAGCCGCCCCTCGCAAAAGGTCATCTTCAATCTAACGTTTTATCCCGTAAAAAACGAAGCACTTGGCAGTGAACGTTTTCCCAGTTTTAGAATGGGAGCCGAGCGAGACTGTTTTCATTAACGCGGGTGGTTTCCATGGCTGAGCAGCTAGACTGGAGATAAGAGGGCTTTAAGGAGCATCTGCACTATTCAGCCGTAAACCCACCAGAATATCCAAGGTGTCTCACACACACAACCTTGGATAACTTTCAGCAGACGTACTTCCCCACCTACCTCTGTTTCACTTTGGAGATGGGATTTCTGGGAGATCTTAAAGCCCCTGAACATTTCTTCACAGGTTGTAGTATGGAGATTAGTTACAGGCCATGCTTTCAGAGATATAACGTATGTGTGAGAGGGAGCGGTGAAATTTCGGAGCAGTTTCAATTACTAACTCACCGTTCGACCACTAGACTGACGGCCTGGGTCAGGTCCGGATTGGCCACTTGGAGGCGTTTCCATAGGGACCACACAAACTCCTTGTCAGCCTGTGAAAAGAACAAACAATTTCATGGTTATAAGATTTCACGGTTATGAATGAATGATTATACTCAAATCTTATTATTATGACTAAATCAAATCATTATGCTAAAACTGTGGCATGTGGTAGTCTTAATGAACCACACAGACACATAACACAGAAATACTGAAATTCATTTCCTATTTTTCGACATCATTTCCCGAAATAATAACACTATTTCTCACATCTTAAAACGTAATTAGTGAAAGGCGATGTTATAGCAATTTAAAATGAAATACAAATAATTCAATGAGATGCTTGAATATATTAGCATATATGGGGGGGGGGCAACCCAATCAATAATTCAAATGGCTTATACAAAATAAAACTTTAGATGTGGTGTGCCTTCTCTAATCACGGTGCTGTCTTTACAGAGAGATTACATTACTGGAGTGTGACCTTCGGCTCAAGGGGAGGCTACATTGACACTTGTCATTATGCACAATTCATGACTGGGGAGTTGGAGATCAAACCAAAACAGCTGTTAAAGCAGCATTTCCCTTATTAATAAAGTGCATCCGATTCTGGGCGGTTTTCTCTGCAGCTCTGAAGTAACTAGCGGAGGAGAAGCACTAAACTGATGACAGACAGAGTCCTGGAAGGCGCAGAGACACCTGAGAACCTCCGCCCTTGACACATTTCACATTCAAATTGACTCGCCGCCCCAAAAAAACGCCGTTACGTTTTGTTTTTCTTAAGCTACATTACATTTAATGAGAAACATCTAAAAACTACATTTTCGGCCCACTAAAATATAGAATTATGCCAAATCGACTTAATATAAAATCATCTGTTAAATTATGTTCACATCATCACAAGATGAAAAGTCATCACTCCCACTGGAATCTACTGGTCTCCAATTAGCACATGAATTTTAAAACCCCATTCAAAAGTGTCTAATCAATTATTTACTAAATGGCGGAGGCAGACCTTGGTAGACCATGGGCTGAACATACAAAGTGGAGAGAGCAGAGTCGATCCTTATTGGATGAATAGAGATCTCACCAATCCTGGTCCTGCACTGCCGTTAATGACGAATTAAGAAATGGGGGCCTGACATCAAATAGGTGGTCTCGCTTCTCCTGGCCTATGGCTGCCATTAAACCTTACATACTGACAGTCAGACTCCTCGCCAGGACCCTCACCACCCATATCAAGGGCTTCTCCACAGTATTAGAGATGTATCGAATGTGTTTTTGATGATCACTGAATTATTAATTGTAATTGCAGACCTTGAAAGACCATGGGCTAAACATACTAAGTGGGCCTGGAATGCAGCCACATATTAATAAAATTAGCATGGTCAAGTAGGAACATTTTCTGGCCGACAGACGGGCCACTTTGTAGTTAATGGTGGTCCTGAGAACGCTGTGCCAGAGAATTTACACATTAATGGCATTTCAAATGCCACGATTTGAATGGTACACGGTACAACTAACACTGTCTAACAGTCACTAAGAGACAGACAGAATCATTGATGCTCTCTCTCTCCCCAGACCACCGAGGAGAAGTGATTCATGTCAATTCAATAGATGAGAAATACAGTAACTGGTTGATGTAATGGAGGCCGTGAGTGACTTCGGTCTGGATCAGGTCTGACAGACAGGCCATACAAAGTAGTCCCTTGTAACTCAGTTGGTAGAGGATGACGCTTACAACGCTAGGGTTGTGGGTTCGAGTCCCACAGGGGACCAGTATGAAAATGTATGCACTCACTACTGTAAGTCGCTCTGGATAAGAGTGTCTTGTAAAATCTACAAATGCTGATCAGCGCTTTATACTGCACCTTGAAACGAGTAATACTCCCTTCAATACAATTTGGGATCATTGAACAGGAAAAGTCTCCACGCTCACTCACAATTCATTTTTTTTTGTTTTATTAAACAAGTTTAAAAGATTGACGTTTCAGCCTTCAACGGCCTTCTTCGGAATCTCAGAACACATCAAGACACAATAAATAAAAAATTAACTACTGTAAACAAGCAATGATCTATGCTGGACTCAAAAGACATAGCCTTGTATAGTGTAGAGTGAAATATTTGTCAATATATTTGCCAATATACACACACTCACAGAGGTGAGCTTCTCCAAGATGTGCGTGTGAATATGCAAAGTGAGATACTGATTCCAGGTAAATCCACCGTTTATGTTTTTAGGCACCACCTGGTGGCGAGCCTGTAACGACAAGACAGAATCTCTCCATCACAGCATCAGAGAGAGAGAGACTGACTGAGGCTTGTTCAGGAGGATGCAACGTTATAGTATGTTCTAGATAGAAATATAATGTGTAGATCAAATGTGTTTGTGATTAACTGGGAGTTCAGTTCTATAAATCAGTTTCTATCTGCAACGTTCTAAATGCTGAAACTCACTGATTAGCCTATGACCCAAATATGAAATGGTCATAGCCTATGGTGCAGGGAATGTGCAGTAGCAAGGAAAAGGGCAAAAAGCTCAACTTCATGTAAATCTATCATTGCCATTGTGGTTACAGAGCTAGATGTATTACCTAAGTTGGTGCTGTATGGCTCAGTTGGTAGAGCATGGCGCTTGCACCGCCAGGGTTGTGGGTTCGATTCCCTGGGCCACCCATATGTAAAAAGAATGTATGCACACATGACTAAGCGT
Organism: Salvelinus alpinus; assembly: GCF_045679555.1. NCBI lineage: Eukaryota > Metazoa > Chordata > Actinopteri > Salmoniformes > Salmonidae > Salvelinus > Salvelinus alpinus. Next base: position 69,162,680 of record NC_092091.1, read on the forward strand.
CTTCAAAATATCATATAAGTTGTGTCTATCAATATTTTCCTATGTTTATTAGTATCTTGCAGTGTAAGAACTTAGCTACTTCACAAGTGAACAGTTTCTAACGCAAGTTGAGATGTTTATAAACTGATTTATTTTAAACACAGAAAATATTGGCAACAACATAGCTAGATTCAGCTGTTGACAAAATAAACAATACCATCCAGCACAGTCACCTGGCATGTCACTAACTCCTCAGATAAACTCCTCACTTCTTCATTCAGCAGCATGATGCGGCTGCTGTCTCTAGTAGCCATCATAGAGCTGGAAAAGAGAAAAATAAAGAAAGTTATGGAGGCAGTACACATTTTCTCATCAATATACAGTAAGCTTCAGCGTTACAGTAGACAGCTAGCTACATAGACAACACTATACAGATAGATATACATTAGATTAGACGGTATACTAATATCGAGCCCGTGGTGATCAATGTTGTTGCTGCACTATTGATTTGGGAATAACGTTAGAGCTCTAGTGACAGAGACAAGTCAACAGGTGTTATTAATTGTCCTCGAGACTAGTGCCTGCAATGACATTCAGGTAGGTGGTCGTTTAATATTACATTAGTTAGCTAGCAAAGTTAGCTAGCTACATATGGTCCTGTACCAGGAGGACATTTTCGTATGTAGTCTAGCTTCACTTCAACAAAGGACAAAAGGGAGAAGTAACTTTGGAGAGACCATAGAGACTAGCTGGTTTGCCAGTTAGCTAACGTTAGCTAGCCTATAACTGAACATGAGCTTAGCAGTGAAGCACGACCGTGCACTGCAACAGGTGTTCTACTCTGTTTAGTTAGCCAGTCAGCGGTAAGTAAACAAACATTACCTTGGGTGTTGACAACTTTCTCGGTCGGAGAGAGTAGCTAACGTTACAAAGCAAAGTAGGAAGAGCTAACGTTAGCAGCTAGCAGCTGGCTAAGTTGAACGTTAACGTTACATGTCAAAAGTCCATGCATTGAACAGCATCATCGTGGACGGTAAACAAACGTATCCTAAAGGACAACTGTATATTTATCCGTGCATATAGGGTATGTATTGCTGTCTACAAAATATAGCAAGACGAAATGCAAACTTTGAGTGAATCACACTGTTGTCAATAGCTACCGAGACGCTTTTCCATTTCAAACAAGCGCGCTGTTTTCCGTTTTTTACTTCCCCATACGTCAGCGTACTTCCCAAACGTCAGTTTTTACGACACGCCAACGTATTAGGAAGTAACTGAAAGCAGTGCTCAAATTGTTTGAAATGTCAAAGCATGTTGTAAAATACCTAATAGGAGATAACGTATTCATTTTTTGATTAATATGTACTTTAGTAACGTCAATAATAGTGTAATTGCCTACTCTTGGTCTTCTCCTTTTTACAGTTAATTACTTACCACTTGCCCTACTTTTTAGTTTGGTAATTGTTTATCATTTGCAGTTAGTATGAATGTTTAACATTCTTGGTATGGAAAAAAAATCTGCTGTTTTGCTGGAGATGCAGCAACCTCCAGATTGCAGCAACCTATGGATGGACTCATGCTTGCATGCACTATCTGCCCTGTTAGACTTGCACTATGAGTGTCCAGGCATGAAATGGGAGAAGAGATATTACAATGAAGAAATATGAGGACTGGCAACTCTGTTGTTCATTCACACAAATGTTGGTTCATCTGCTCTGTCTGTCTGGTCCTCCTGCCTGCCCGGCTGAGAAAAATAAAAGACAGAGAAAGAAAAAAAGAAATCAATTGACTTAGCACGATTAGGCTGTTCCTTGACCCACAAGCAGTGCCTCTCATTAGGATCCTCATTTGTGGAGCGGTTTCAGAGGCAGTAGACTGGCGCGTAATGCGCAACATCTGCCCTGTTAGACTTGCACAGACAGACACATGGCATTTCTCCTGTATGAATCAGCTTTTCTCTTCTCCTCTGCCTGCCTCCCAACAAAGCTCCTTGTTTAATGGAGATGGTGACCAATCATCCATTTAGGAGCCTGATTCTGTATCTGGATCACTGGAAAAGGGGTTTGTTCCCCACTTCATATCATTACAGAGGAGGACAAACGTCACCAGTGACTTTCTATGGGGTCCCAGTCAGTGATTAGATGTATGACTAATTCAGGCCCATTACATCCAGATATCAGGTGCATGCACGGTTAGAAATAAATTGCCACTCTATGGCTGCGTTCACAAAGGCAACCCAAGTCTGATCTTTTTTTCCACTAATTGGTCTTTTGACCAATCACATCAGATCTTTTCACATCAGCTATATTTCAGAGCTGATCTGATTGTTCAAAAGACCAATTAGTGAAAAAAATATCTGAATTGGACTGCCTGTCTATATGCAGCCAATGTCATCCACAAACACCCAAAGTAAATATGACTAAATAACAATTACAACATCCTGTGTAAAAGGACCAATGTCATTTTAGTGATAAGTATAGGCCTATTTTATATAACATAATACCTCACATCCAGAAAACATGATCCAATGTTTTTGGCAGAAGCCCCCCTATTCACACACATCCCCTTTTCATGTTATTTGGCCCTCATCGTTTCCAATACAGGTTACATTACTGCAACATGTTCCACCATGTTTTGACAGTGTGTCTTACGCGGTCTCTGAGGATGTCTGGAGCAGTGTGTGTCTCCCCTTTTAAGTGTTTGTTGTCTGTCCTCTTAATGACAGATTCATCTACATCTGAGGAACATTTTAGGCACATAAAACGCAGCTCTCAGCCAGACCCCTTCATCTCACCACTGATGTGTGCTTCCTGCATTTGAAAATAAAAAATACTTTTCAAGTCCTGACTGACTGAACACAAACTCTTGTCGTCTTTTGATTTGGCTCCTGTTCGTCTTTCATCACACCGTTTTAAGATGTGTGACAGGTTATATAGTTTTATTTAAGTTCATTATTCCGAGAAAAACAGGTGTTCCCGTGTGCAGTGTGTGTGTGCCCAGTTCTCTCCGGGTGCAATATACTGCCTGTGAGTCATCCTGAAATGTTAGTTGCCTGGAGATACATTTATAAGAGAAATACATTCAGTATACCGTCTCTTTATATTGTCCTCCTCTCCTGTCAATTACAGACTAGTGTCTCGTGACAGACTGTTTCATAAATGTAGCACATGGTTTTGGGTGCAAAGATTAATTATACAGGACTTATGTGTTATTTTCAGGCTTACTGTGAATTAAGTGCATTGTATTGTCACTGTAAATTGATGGAGCATAAGAAAATCCCTCACATAGCAAATGCAGTGATATATAAGTCAGAAGAACATTATGTTAAAGATGTTAAATTGACTCTTGTGAGTCGAGGGTCTTTTAGGCCACTCAGCCCTAATTGCCACCAGTGTTCTGATGTGACGAGCCAGCCCATAAAATGAGTAGGCTTTACACTGTGGCAGTCCCAATGAGCATACTGTTCTCTTGCCTTCTCTCTCCACAGAGCCACATAGACAGAGAACAGTCAATAAAATCAAATCAGCACGGAGGTGGAGAAACGACACGGAATCTTGATCATGCAAATGCCTCCATCTGCATGAAAAATTCAGGAAACAAGTGAAAAGCACCTGGTTGGCTGAGGAGGAGTGAGGGAGGAAGGGAAACCGAGCCTGGAAGCGAGCGACATTCCGTGGAGAATTCCGGGGAAGTATAATTGTCTCCGCCTGCCACCTCAGGTAGGAGGACTGTCGTCTGCATAATAACGTTACCTTTGATTCCAACTGAGGGAGGTGAGAACCAACAGAACGAACAGGGGGCTTACGATCACACTGACTAAAGAGTCACAAGTCGTGTTGCCTTTGAAGAAACACAGGAAGTACAAGTGTCAGCTGGGATGTCAATTTGAACTCTGTTTAGCGGAATGTCTCTCTCATTCCGGAATGGAAATGAGATTCCAACCTGTGAGAGCACTGAGTCTCATATGACATCACAGTCACTTTGCTGCTCCACTGAGGGCTCTGTTCTCTGAGATGGGTTTTATTACAGAAGTGTGGGTGGCTAATCCGATGAATATGGATGGGTGGATATGACATTGGGTAGCTTTTTAGTGGAAAGAATGAAACACCCTGCAGCTAGTTTTCTCAACTGGACTAGAGAATGATATCAGTCGCTCAGTCTTGACGTCAAGCATGAGCCATTCTCATGTTCAACCTTGTGGGACCTCGCGCCTCAAGTCTCATAATACCCAATGACAGAGAGGCCATTGATTCCCCCCTCCTCCCCCCTCTTCACCCCTCTCCCACACTAAACCTATCTGTATACCTAAATCAGACAACTACAGCGCCGTGTCCCAACCCCCCCCCACACACACACACACACACACATCCCCACACCCCCCCAGCACAAGCCCCTCAGTTCAGCCCCGGTTCTGGCCCTCTTCTTGACTCCCATCTGATGACCTTCTGAGCCATCCTCAGCAGACAGGCCCTGCTCATAATGGGAGGATTGATGAGAGGAGAGCCCACTTCCTGGGGGCCAACGTGGGACGTGGTGGGGGCGTAGTGTCATGAGCCCCGGGTCCAAGCTTACCCATGGCTCACCCATGTGGCGTGCCACTCCCCCCTGGTATAGTGTGGGAAAGAGGAGTCTGAGTATTTCTCCCAGGGCTCTGCATTGGTAGGCCTTGTCTTGTCCTTGGCTGGGTACTGACTGAATGAAAGGGCATAGCAAGGTAGTGAGGTTGTGTTTGAGTTCGCATTTCCCTCGAGAGGTAGCATCTAGGGCCTGGCGGTCTGATACTGTACAGAGAGAGAACATGTGACGACTTCACCGTGGAACAAGGCGCACGCTATTGAAACTATGGTTTATCATCTTTTAGGTCTTTGTTACGCTAAAGGGTACATACATTTGAATTCAGTCACTTTTTTCGACAGCACTCCTTTTGATTTGAACAAAACCTTCCATACATATTATGTAGAAGTGGTCAGAAAGTTAGTTTTTGGACCTGAACGCCAAAACATTCAAGAGATAAAGGTGCTCAATAAATGTTCAGATAGGTTGATAACCCTGTTTCTAAGCTGTAAAATGATATCAAACTCAACTGTTTATCTTTTCCAGTGATAAAAACATGGATGTCTCATGGTATGGTGGGGTATGCAAAATGGGTCAACTTTGAGCACATCTATCTCCTGAATGTTTTGGCATTCAGGTCCTAAAACTCACATTCTGAGCACTTCTTCCATGGACAAACATGTACAGTGTGGAAAGTTGTATTTTTTTATCAAAAAGTAATTGAATTCAAATGGATTTACCCTAAAGCGAGGAGATAAAAAGACACTCTATATAATGGCTGAGATGGAAATGGATATACAGGTATCTGCCAAAATAAAGGAAACAGCAACATAAAGTGTCTTAATAGGGTGTTGGGCCGCCACGATCTAGAACAGCTTCAATGCACCTTGGCATAGATTCTACAAGTGTCTGGAATTCTATTGGAGGGATGTGACTCCATTCTTCCACGAGAAATTCCATAATTTGGTGTTTTGTTGACGGTGGTGGAAAACGCTCTCTCAGGCGTCGCTCCAGAATCTCCCATAAGTCTTCAATTTGGTTGATGTCTGGTGACTGAGACACACAAACACACACACCCCCTTTAAACCCTCTAAGCTCCTTTGAGACCCCTCTTTCAAAGTCACTGAGATCTCTTCTTCTAGACATGGTAGCCAAAATAATGGGTAACTGGGCATTTTTATAGCCTATATGACCAAGTGATCAAGTGTTTTCTTTATTTTGGCAGTTACCTGTATATTTGGAGAGAAAGAGATGACAGATACACTACTGTCAGGCGCGCGTGACATAACACTTAAATTACACTCAACATAGACCTTGTGATTCAGACAAGCCTAGTTCATGAAACTTCCAAGTAATGAACAATGAACCCCAGGAGGTTGGCGGCACCTTAATTGGGGAGAACGGGCTCGTGGTAATGATTGGAGCGGGATCAGTGGAATAGTATCAAATACATCAAACACATGGTTTCCAGGTGCTTGATGCCATTCCATTTGCCCTGTTCCAGACGTTATTATGAGCCCTCAGCAGCCCCCACTGCAGTGAACATATTACATCAGAGGTGAGGTGATCATACTGAACATTCTCACAGGTTCAGAATGTCACCGAGCCCCCGGCCAAACAGCCCAGAATGTCCTCGCAGAGAGCAGTCAGTTAGAGCAGAATTAGAGCAGGTGTGTGTGTGGTGCCTGATCGTGGTCCCTCCCCTTTCCGCTCCCCTCTGCCTTCCATGACATGATCGAATTGACCTTTTCTCAGTGAGAACTGCTGCTTCCCAGACAGATGGACAGAAACCCAGCGTAGAATGGCCTTGTAGAGGCTGTGATAGCTGACTGCCATCCCCGGGAGAGGGCCTCCAACTCTGGGTTCAATAGCTCATCATCAATAACCCCTCTGGGTAATTAGTGAGAGAGGTAGGGTCCTGTCATGGGGACAGATAAACCTATACTCAGTGCAGAGAGACGGTGTGTGTGTGTGTGTGTGTGTGTGTGTGTGTGTGTGTGTGTGTGTGTGTGTGTGTGTGTGTGTGTGTGTGTGTGTGTGTGTGTGTGTGTGTGTGTGTGTGTGTGTGTGTGTGTGTGTGTGTGTGTGTGTGTGTGACGCACATTTAGTTTTGTGCTTTTTTTCAGTAAATGAAGGAGCTTTATAATATATTTTTAATCCAGATGTCAAACTGTAGAAGGGCTGAGCTTGGACATTCTCCTTACCACTTGCTGAGTAACTTTAATTAGTTGAACTGCCTGTGTTTATAAGCGTAATCAAATTAGACATCCGTGCTTGACAATATGCTAATGGCAGACGAGGTGGCGACTTCACACCAACATGGATGTCTCCAGCATCATTAGTGTAGCCGTTTAATATGTCACAACACTAATCAGCCCTATCATTAACAGTTTGTTTGACATGACGAATAAATTGGGGGAAGAAAAATCACTTTCAAAGCCATATAACATTATTGAGGCCCTTTGAAGCTATCAAAGAGACCCATATCATTATATTATCACCCCCCTCCCTGAGTTGTAGCACTTCTATTTTCTGGACAATCCTTAAAAGGCTTGTTTTGTTGCTCACGGAGCTATGTAATATCTTGTTTAATTAGCTGGATTTAAGCTCTATCTCCCTAACAAACAGGCATATGGTCTTTATCCTCCCATGGCCTTGGCCCAACCAATGAATATGCATATCCTGGGACCGGAGTTAGCTTGTTACCCCCAGAATGAATTCAGCACAAGTCTAATCCCTGATCTATTATTTACCCCTTGACCAAACATGTGAGTGGGGCTTCTTCTTCCAGACGCTCGACTTGATAGAAATGACTGCCTTGGGATTCCACTCACTAGGTCCAAAAGTAGAGACTGAGAAGCCAGTCACTGACTGCTCTCTCTCTCTATCTCTCTCCCCTTCCTCTCTTGACTCTTGAGATGCCTCAGTCAAATGTTGAGCAGCAAACCCCTGGTAAAAACAAGTGCACAGTGAAACATTAATGAGAGACAGCATACTTCAGATGATCAGGCAGAGGGACACAATTTAGGAAACATGTGGGAAACATGGGGGAAACATCAGTGTCCTCAAGCATTCCTTCCTTCCTCCTGCTGTACTGGAGCAACTTGATGCACTAGTTTGAATTCTGAAGCATCTCACTCATCTCAAAGCCCTTTTGGTGTGTGTGTGTGTGTGTGTGTGTGTGTGTGTGTGTGTGTGTGTGTGTGTGTGTGTGTGTGTGTGTGTGTGTGTGTGTGTGTGTGTGTGTGTGTGTGTGTGTGTGTGTGTGTGTGTGTGTGTGTGTGTGTGTGTGTGTGTGTGTGTGTGTGTGTGTACACGCTTTACTATAGTCCTCACAAGAGTAGTAAACCAACTACAATTCAGAGAAGTGAGGACATTTTTCCGGTCCTCACTTGTAAAAATAATATTTTAGGCTTAGGGGTTAAGGTTAGGGGTAAGTGGTTAGGTTTGGAGTTAGAGTTGGGGTAAAGGTTAGGGAAAATAAGATTTAGAATCGGAAACAATTGTTGGTCCCCAAAAAGTCCTCAGAAGTATAGTAAGACATAGCTGTGTGTGTGTGCGTGTGCGTGCGTGCGGTTGAGCGAAATCTGAGTTTGCTCACCATAATGTGAACTGAAAAATATTATGTGGGTACTGGGTACAGTATATGTAAACATTGAAAAGAAGTTAAGTCAACTTTGGAGTATAATTAGCATCACCGTGAAAGCTGGATAGGGCCTATACAAAATATCTGATAACATTTTTCGATGTAATAATTATTGTTTTATGAATTTGGAACCTTTAATGTTTCAAATATTTAGTTAATTTAATTGAGAATAAATGTTCCCATTATGAAATATTTTGATAATACCTAATTTAGCCTACTAACAACCATTTCCCATAAACAAACAGAACAACAAGTAACAGTAGGCTATTTAACGGGATCCTATCTCTTACGGGAAATAAAAGTACAAGTGTTTCGTAAATTATAAAAGGCTAAGCACCTCTCCATGATTTTTCATGTCCGCAGGGTAGGGGTTTAGTCGAGTTGGCGCATTGTCACACACAGATGTGCCTCTTTACCCTGACACAACACCGTGACGGACTCAAACTCAAGACCCACAGTCACTCAGGTTACATTCACAAGGCGTATAACAGCCCCGAGAGTCCTGTCAGATTGTGTACCGCTCGAGCCCAACTTCCAGAAGGCACTTTCCTAATTCTCCAACCAAGCCTTATCGTCCGCAACGTGTCCGCGGAGCATACAGCTGATCTAGCAGAATAAATATCGGAGAGAGCCCGGGTCGGGACTAGGGGAAACTGTCTTCTCCTCACAAGCATAGGTTTATTCGCCTTTTTTCCCGAAGACGCTGTCAGCGATTTCCCTCGGCATCTCCTGGTTCACGTTTTGGAAAGGGGACAGTCGTGCCTCTGCCTGCATTCATATCCCGAGACCGACGGTGTGTTCCAAAGCAACGTATTCTGTTCTGCTCTGACAAGGAACGTATTTTCTCAGTGAACCAGACAGTGTTAATTTCTTAGGATCAAAACCTGAAACGAAGACGCGTCTCCGTTTTCAATCAAATGTCATACAACTGTTATTGCGCACGAGTCAATACTTTTCTTGCGGGGACGACGCCGACTTTTTAATTACTTCAGACTGTAATATATCAGGGGAGAAGTCCCCCACTTGAGGGCGAAATCAGACATTCGAGGACGGCAAGTTCGAGAGCGCCAGGACCCGGGTCTTCCATATACAACATGCAGACATGGTAAATATGATTTTGAAAGTGTTTACCCATTCAAATGAAGCCCTGCATCAGGTATGGAGCTGGATCACAAACATGGATATAAGTTTTTCTAACCGGCGTCTGGCCTGTATGGCCTATTATTGCCCCAAGAAAGTTGTAAATAATTCATGCACACAAATAATTCATGCATTCATGATATTTTGTTTACTCTTTCCACATACTTTACAAATATGATATTTTGTTTTGGATATAGGCAATATTTAGAATAGGCTTTTATAGACTGTTATTATAATAAAACTTCTATTTAGCCTACCTTATGTGAACTTTATTCAATCAACATGTTGGTGGCCCATATAAAACTCCCTCACTGCAACGCACATTATTATAACATTATTATAACTTAACTTTTATTATAACTTATAACTCATAATAAATGAGAAGGAATATTATTTTAGGCTTTGCAATTTTGTTGTTTTTGTGTTTCTTGAGCTTGAAAATGGAGCTGTGTGATTTTACTCCAGGTGCCCATTATTGAGCACAGTCAGACAGACAGTTTAACCATACTGAAACTTTTTACAAAATGTCCCGAACATATAGCTTAACCTGCATATCCCCCCCCCCTTAAATTTATGAACGTACACGGCCAGTGATAATTGTCACGATGTCACTTTCAGATCTTGTTGATTGTTAGAGTGTGCATAACGATTATACAGGGACCATTTTTCAGTGTCAACTACACACTCCAGTCTCTGGCCTACACAATGTAGTCTACCTTTGATTAAACCAATGATGATAGAATACACAACAAAACAAAATGCTATTTTAAAGATGATACCATGTAAAGCAATGTAAAACATCATCAATAGTACATTTCTGTGTATATTTACACACTGCTATATCAAAAACGTATCATAAGAAGAAATGTTCCCACTATATTGCAGTCTCAATTTTAACCCTTTCCAAACAGAACTTTATAATTTTGTAAACATTTCCAGATGATGAATATATTCATGTGTTACATATTTAACATGCACGTAGTACTAATGGGTTGAAATACTTGAACAACTTTTGAAGTGACTTTGAAGTGATTAATGTGTGATACAGTGATACTCGTAGCTCTTGGCTTGGTTTCATTTGGTTTCCTAGAGTGTACCAGGAAATTGTGCAGCTTCCTAAAAACAAACAAACACATAGCCTTCAGTTGTGAATTTGATGTTATTATAAGATGTTTTTCAGTTTTATTAAATACAGTAGTTTTGAGGTGTTTTTATGTCGTGACAAAAAAATATTGTGTGTATTAGAAAAACTATTTTTGTAACAGCTGGTTGAGTACATGTATACAATCTAAATTACATTGTATTGTTGAAGACTTAACATTTTACAATGTATTAGTGTACAGTGTTAATACATTCTCTCTGTCATGCATTCCTGTAGCCTACGTGTGTGTCTATGTCTATGTGGCCCTGCTTCCACCTCCCCTAAAAGTCGAGCAATCGGAGTTGAGCAGAGCAGAACACAGAGGCATTTCATGCCAGAGTAACACATTTCTACATGGACATTTCTGAAGGGTAGAGGAGTCGGGAGAGAGGTAGAGAGAAAAAGATCACAGGCCCCTTCTACACCACAGAAAAGAGCCTGTTCCCTCCTTCACTTTGACTGCTCCACTCAGTTTATGGGTTCAGCGCTTTACATAATGTTTAGTCCTAATCTGGGGAGCCTGTCAGTGATGTTTCAGGGCTGCAGTCAGAGAATGACAATTTGCATTCCAGGAGTATTATTTGATTACTTTTATCTGCTGCTGCTACTAGCCTGGGCCCTTTCGCATGCATTTCATCTTGCCTGCCATGTCGCAAGTCGACACACCCTCGTTCCTCTCTCTCTCGCTTTCTCTCAGTCGAGGTTCAGACAAGGAAAGGACAGGGGAAGTAAAGTAGAGGAAGGGAGAGAGAGAAGGAGAACTAAAAAGGGAAGGAGATGAGGGGGGAAGAGAGAAAGAAAATAACACACAAGTAGAAGATTGGAAAAGACAGTAAAAGTGATCGAACGAAGAGTGAAGGGAGGGGAGAAGAAAATGAAGAGGCAGGAGCACTTCTTCTATGTAGCAGACAGAGAAACTCAGGGCCAGAGTTGTCAGACAGCAGCGGCGGTGGGCTGGGATTCCTCTGGGCCTTGACTGAGGAGTTGGAGAGGGGAGCTGCTGGTTAGTCTTGAAGAGGGGAGCTGCTGGTTAGCCGGTTCAATAATCTCATGGACAGGTAGGGCCAGTCTGGACCCCCTGAGAGCCAGTGTTAATGAAGAGCAGGGCTGCTTTGTGCTCTCCTGCTCTGACCCCGTGCCGCCTGTCCCCACCGCCTGGATCATTTGATCTCTCCCTCTATTCTTTTCTCTCCTCTTTAAGGAGTTTTTATGGTATTTTTTTCCCTCTCTCCCTCCTTGTTCTCTCTTCATTGAGACTGGAAGGGTGTTAAGTGATGAGGTGGAACCGATTAAAAATATGGCAGTGTTTTCTCTCTCATTTGAGTGTCTTTTGTGATGAGAAGGGATTGTGTGTGTGTGTGTGTGCGCGCGCGCGTGTGTGTGTGTGTGTGTATGTGTGTGTGAACCGACGCCTCATGTCTCCATGTACACTTTTTGCAGTCACCAAGATACTTTTGTCAACAAGGGGCAGGAGACAGATAGAGGGAGGGAGGGAAAGAAAGAGAGGCAGGGAAAGAAAGTGAAGTGTGTCGCCCAGACAGGTATCTACTGCTTCTGCCCGTTCTGCTCAAACAACCCAGAAACACATCAACAACCCAGAAACACGTCAACAATGCTCTTGTTTACTCAGTGGAGGGGTGGAACACCATGTCACACACATACACACTTTTTTATTGCTCTCCTTGTGTGGACCAAATAATTGATTCCTATCCAAAATCCTATTTTCCCTAATCCTAAATCTAGGGTGTGAATCTCCCAGTCAGACACCCCAGGGAGTCCGTCTATAGGTGTCTGTTATGGGCAGGATTGAGTGGAAGCTGCTTCAGGCTTTGTGTCTTCATTACTTTATTACTTGCCTGATGTCTCATTTTGCTCTATCTTTCCACATGAAGGTTCAGTACGTCTTACGCAATGTTTTTGTTGTAATTTGGCTCCTCCCCAGCTTTTGTAGAACCACAACATTTCAGATTGACAACCTCCCTTCAAATCAAATCAAATCAAATGGTATTTGTCACATGGCCCAATACAACAGGTGTAGACTTTACCGTGAAATGCCCTTTCCTTAACCTAACCTTAACCCTAAACCTAACTCTAAAGCTATACCTACTGTAACCCTAACCTCAATTCTAACCCTAACCCTAATTGTAACCCTAAACCTAACCCCTAAGCCTAAAATAGCATTTTGTCTTGTGGGGACCGGTAAAATGTCCCCCATGTCTGAATTTTCGTGTTTTACTATCGTTGTGAGGACTTCTGGTGCCCACAAGGATAGTTCAACAAAAACCACACACAGCCTGATATCTCCCTGCTCCTCTCCACTCGTCCACTCTTCTAATAAAGCCTTGGTGTTAGTGATAGTGTGTCTTGGCAATGACAGAAAAGGTCATATTTTGAGAGAAAGGGGTTCTAAACGTCTTGGTGGCTGGAGACAAAAGCCTTTGAAAAGGACACTGAAACCGAAGCTGCAGGCGTTAGGACTAAACAAAGACACTGTGAAATCTTAAAACAAATTAGATCTCAGGCAGTAACTTAATAAAAAGCACAGTGGGAGATGTACTTGATTTAAAACAATATACATTTGGTAGACATTAATTACATTTTTACCCCAGCGTGGAGGGAAAGAAATCAAATACACACACACTTGCATAGACTTTCTCCAATTCCCTCTTAAGACATTCTACCACTTGGACACACTTTTCCACCCCAGGTTTCAAATTAATAAGTGAAATGATAGTTTTTACATGAAGATTTAAGATGTGTTTTGTCTTGTAGGCGTAATTGTCCTCTAGTTAATATCTCCGTGAAGAGTTTTAAAAGGACAACACCGTCGATGTGTTACGGTGTAAGATTCAATCAGTGGACTACAACTGAATCAGATCACAAGCCGAGTCTTAAGACTAGAAGCTGGGTGAAATGTTCGAGCTGTAAAATGACACTTGTGTGTGTGTACAGTTAAGTATTTCTCAAAAAATGCAATGAAGCATACACATACAGGACTAGTCACTTTCTTAAAGTGAGGTTAGTCTAGACGTTGTATATATCCCAACTTAATAATACATTAATACGTTTCAAATTGTAGAGTAACGCTAAGTAATCAAAGGAGAACTCAACTAACTGTTCTGTTTTACAGTAAAGGTTTGGACTGTTTCTTTAAACATGCACAGGGCGTGTGCATTACACTCCCACAAACTCTTTATTTGTTCAAGAGGAGAAATGATAGCACCCATTCAGACCAACTGCGGTGCTGCTGAGAAATACACGACTGCGCGGTATATATCTTTTTTTTACCGTGTCACCGAACACACAGTCACCTTTCCTTTACTATTCGGCCGTAATTTTGCGCTGGGCCTAATTGATTTTGCACAGAACTAATTATGGGCCGCCAGTGTAAAATAAACACTTCAATGTCACCGGGTTGGCTAGGGAATGATCGGTAGGGAAATTGCAGTTCAGCTGTAATCCATACGTTCTTTAAGGGGGAGAGGAAGTAATTCATGTCGATGCTATAGAAATGGAGAGAGTAGAAAGCGAAAGCGATGGGAGCAGAGAGAGAGAGAGAGAGAGACATGGCTGTCCGTGTAACCAACAGGAGTCTCAGTGTAACTGAATGACTCAACTGGGAGGTATAAGGTTATGTGGTATAATTTATATTTTATAGCTCTCTCGGACTCACTAGCCTACTCCCGGAGTAAGTTGTTCAACATCGTGCCATGTGGAAAGAGCCGGGAGATTCGGTGTAGAAATGATGGGAACTCCAGAACCCCGTCTGCCTTTCTTACACTCTCCCACTCTCACTACATTTTTTCTCTCTTTTTCTCAGTATTCCTCCCTTTTTCTGTAAGCCCACCACTGTAAAAAGTATACATTACTTAACATTTTACGCCAACAAGGTAATTCATATTTTTAAGTTGAAACAACTAACACTTTTTACATTGCATCTCACTGAACCGTTTTGTTGTGTGGGTGTGAGAGCCATTGGCCCACCTTCTAGTGCCTTGAGTGTCTTGGAGTAGACCCCCTTAGGCCACATGGAGTGATTTGATTAAAAGAGAATAATTTGCCCTAAAGGTGTCTTTCCTGCCTTCCTCTCCTCCAAAAACTACAGTGGAAGAAATCAGATATGACAAGATAAGTGGTGTCCCATGAATAATTCCTGAGGAACTGAAAAGTAGCATGTTGACTTTGGAATTATTTGCTTGAGTGTCTAACCCAGTCAGGGACAATGTTATTTTCACCTGAATCGACTTTTAACGATTCTCTCTCTCTCTCTCTCTCTCTCTCTCTCTCTCTCTCTCTCTCTTCCTTTCTTCTTCTTTACCCCCACAAAACGTTCACTTTCGAACATGTCTCTAAGCACTCATCATCATTATGCCACTTACAACCATGAGTTCCATCTGTCCTATGGAACCAGTTTAAAGAGTAACAGTATCAGATGGGTTGTGTCTAAGTTAGGGCCTGTGGTTTGAACACAGATGATCTGGTATTAGTGTTAGTAGCAGTGGTAGCGGCCCACGTGGGAATCTCCCAGTCAGACACCCCAGGGAGTCCGTCTATAGGTGTCTGTTATGGGCAGGTTGAGTGGAAGCTGCTTCAGGCTTTGTGTCTTCATTACTTTATTACTTGCCTGATGTCTCATTTTGCTCTATCTTTCCACATGAAGGTTCAGTACGTCTTACGCAATGTTTTTGTTGTAATTTGGCTCCTCCCCAGCTTTTGTAGAACCACAACATTTCAGATTGACAACCTCCCTTCAAATCAAATGGTATTTGTCACATGCGCTGAATACAACAGGTGTAGACTTTACCGTGAAATGCTTACTAACGAGACCTTTCCCAATAATGCAGTTAAAAAGTAAGAAATATTAGCTAAATTAAAAAAAGGAAATATTAACACAATAAAATAACAATAACGAGGCTATATACAAGGAGTACCGGTACCGAGTCATTGTGCAGGGGTACGGGGTAGTTGGAGTAATTGAGATAATATGTTTCAGTCAAGCTATATCTGCTTGAATATGGAATGATAATGATTTAGTACGATGCTGATCTAGTACGATGCTGATCTAGTACGATGCTGATCTAGTATGATGCTGATCTAGTACGATGCTGATCTAGTACGATGCAGATCTAGTACGATGCATATCTAGGACGATGCAGATCTAGTACCATGCTGTTCTAGTACGATGCAGATCTAGTACGATGCAGATCTAGTACGATGCAGATCTAGTACCATGCTGATCTAGTACCATGCTGATCTAGTATGATGCAGATCTAGTACCATGCTGATCTAGTATGATGCAGATCTAGAATGATGCAGATCTAGTATGATGCAGATCTAGTACCATGCTGATCTAGTACGATGCAGATCTAGTACCATGCTGATCTAGTACCATGCTGATCTAGTACCATGCTGATCTAGTACCATGCTGATCTAGTACGATGCAGATCTAGTACCATGCTGATCTAGTACGATGCAGATCTAGGCCTTTCTGTTTTGTGTCTTATTCTGTCTCTGTGACTCAGAGCTGCTTGAATCTTTAGTGTATCTCACAGGAAAGGATCGGGTATATTTATATTATATTTCCACTCACAGTTGCTTTCAAACAGATCTCTACATTTGTGAATGACGTAATTATGAGGTATGCAATGAATTACGCCGCGCACATAATTTTTTATATCTCTCGCACATTAATTTGGCCCCTCAAAAAGGTTGTGAGAGTGGTGAAAAGCTATTTTTTATTAGCTCCAGTTCAAGCCTTACAGCTGTACAGGGAATTGAATTCGCGTTGGGACAGTACTGTAACATACGGCAGTAACTCAATAAGACTGATTGGATGAAATTCAATTGAAAGCTTCCTGCTGGGATGAGGTCCGGTGACAACACTGACAAATATACCCTGTATGTCTCTATGATTACGCCTCTATGATTAAATATATGCAATAAGTCTTATGTTGTATGACTATATACTTACAATTTAGTATCGTGAGGGGTAGGGAGGGGAAAACTGAACATTTGCTGTTATTGGCAGAGAGGTTTGGAAGTCCCTTTATTATTGGTCTATTCACTAATTAACGCATGGTGACGTCACCACGGAAGGCCAAAACTCGATCCCACCAAAACAGTCTTCTCAAACAGTTCTTACGTTATCATCATTTTCAAAATTGTACAGTGTTATTCCAAAAATATATACACTGAGTGTATAAAACATTATGAACACCTGCACTTTCCATGACATAGACTGACCAGGTGAATCCAGGTGAAAGCTATGATCCCTTATTGATGTCACTTGTTAAATCCACTTCAATCTGTGTAGATGAAGGGGAGGAGACAGGTTAAAGAAAGATTTTTGAGCCTTTAGACAATTGGAACAATTGGGACATGTATGTGTGCCATTCAGTGAGTGAATGGGCAAGACAAAATATTGAATTGCCTATGAACGAGGGGGTGGTATGGTAGTAGGTGCCAGGCACACTGGTTTGAGTGTGTCAAGAACAGCAACGCTGCTGTGTTTTTCACACTCAACAGTTTCCGGTGTGTGTCAATAATGGTCCACTACCCAAAGGACATCCAGCCAACTTGACACAACTGTGGGAAGCATTGTAGTCAACATGGGCCAGCATCCCTGTGGAACACTTTGGAGACCTTGTAGAGTCCATACTCCTGACAAATTGAGTCTGTTCTGAGGGCAAAAGGGGGTACAACTCAATATTCAGGTGTTCCTAATGTTTTGTTCACTCGGTGTATATACCTATATTTACAATTCAATATATTTGCCATATATGCCTATATATTTACAATGCTATGTATTCAATAGCCTATATCCACATTTTCATGGCAGATATCCTCAGGCGATCAGGAAAATATACAAGTGTTCATTGCCCTTTGACTTATTCTTATTTTGTTGTGTTACAGCTTGAATTCAAAATGAATTTTTTTCTCATCCAACTTCACACAGTGAAGGCTCCTCAGAGGAGGAAGTGGAGGACCATTCTCCTCAGTGAATTTCATTACATTTACATTTACATTTAAGTCATTTAGCTGACGCTCTTATCCAGAGCGACTTACAAATTGGAAAGTTCATACATATTCATCCTGGTCCCCCCGTGGGGAATGAACCCACAACCCTGGCGTTGCAAGCGCCATGCTCTACCAACTGAGCCACACGGGACCACCATTCATAAAAATGTAAATGTTAAACATAAAAAAGTTTTAGATAAAACTTGAAGTCCACAAGTGAAGGGACAAGGTGAGAGAAGGAGAGTGCATAGAAAGAATACAGTGTGGCTGCTATGAAAGTGGACTGTGTTTACGGGTGATCAGGGGTGTATTCATTCTGCAGATTCTGTTGAAAAACATTTCTTAAACGGAAGCAAATGGAACAAAACATACCTGAATTTGTCCAATAGAAACTCTCATTTGCAACTGTTGGAGTAATGATTACACCCTAGATCAGCTAAATGCAGGCAAGAGTGTGCAAGGCGGTATTGAATGTCACTGTCTGTCCCTGTCTGTCGCCTCAAATTTGTCTCTCGACCTGTGTGCACCTACGTTGTGAACTTTTATTCATAGGCTAGGTTGTAGCAACCTCATGATGGGTATAGGGAAAATTAGCCTAAACCTATCGATGTTACATTGAATTGAGTGAATGGAATATGAATGAGAGTCATCCAATATGCTGTAATAGAAATAAGGCCATTCTCTGACCGCCACTGGTACTCCATAATGACAAAGTTAAAAACATGTTTTAGAAATGTTAGCAAATTTATTGAAAATGAAATACATAAATATCTCATTTACATAAATATTCACACCCCTGAGTTAATACGTTGTAGAAGCACCTTTGGCAGAGATTACAGATACAGAGTTTTTCTGGGTATGTCTCTAAGATCAAATCAAGTTTATTTTATATAGCCCTTCGTACATCAGCTAATATCTCGAAGTACTGTACAGAAACCCAGCCTAAAACCCCAAACAGCAAGCAATGCAGGTGTAGAAGCACGGCGGCTAGGAAAAACTCCCTAGAAAGGCCAAAACCTAGGAAGAAACCTAGAGAGGAACCAGGCTATGAGGGGTGGCCAGTCCTCTTCTGGCTGTGCCGGGTGGAGATTATAACAGAACATGGCCAAGATGTTCAAATGTTCATAAATGACCAGCATGGTCAAATAATAATCAGGAGTAAATGTCAGTTGGCTTTTCATAGCCGATCATTAAGAGTATCTCTAATGCTCCTGCGGTCTCTAGAGAGTTGAAAACAGCAGGTCTGGGACAGGTAGCACGTCCGGTGGACAGGTCAGGGTTCCATAGCCGCAGGCAGAACAGTTGAAACTGGAACAACAGCAAGGCCAGGTGGACTGGGGACAGCAAGGAGTCATCATGCCCGGTAGTCCTGACGCATGGTCCTAGGGCTCAGGTCCTCCGAGAGAGAGAAAGAAAGAGAGAAGGAGAGAATTAGAGAGAGCATACTTAAATTCACACAGGACACCGGATAAGACAGGAGAAGTACTCCAGATATAACCAACTGACCCTAGCCCCCCGACACATAAACTACTGCAGCATAAATACTGGAGGCTGAGACAGGAGGGGTAAGAGCTTTCCACACCTGGATTGTATAATATTTATCCACTATTATTTTCTAAATTCTTCAAGCTCTGTCAAGTTGGTTGTTGATCATTGCTAAACAACCGTTTTCAGGTCTTGCCACAGATTTACAAGTAGATTTAAGTCAAAACTGTAACTCGGCCACTGTCGTCTTGGTAAACAACTCCAGTGTAGATTTGGCCTTGTGTTTTAGGTTGTTGTCCTGCTGAAAGGTGAATTCATCTCCCAGTGTCTGGTGGAAAGCAGACTGAACCAGGTTTTCCTCTAGAATTTTGCCTGTGCTTAGCTCCATTCCTTCTTTTCACTCTGTGAATTAGGTTAGTATTGTGGAGTAACTACAATGTTGTTGATCCATCCTCAGTTTTCTCCTATTGCAGCCATTAAACTCTGTTGCTCTTTTAAAGTCACCATTGGCCACATGGTGAAATCGCAGAGCGGTTTCCTTCCTCTCCAACTGAGTTAGGAAGGACTCCTTTCTTTATAGTCAGTGTAATTAATAACTTTTCCATGGTCAATGTCTGCTTTTTTATTTTTACCCATCTAGCATCTTTGCAAGGCATTGGAAAACCTCCCTGGTCTTTGTGGTTGAATCTTTGTTTGAAATTCACTGCTCGACTGAGGGGCCTTACAGATAATTGTATGTGTGGGGTACAGAGATGAAGTAGTCCTTCAGAAATCATGTTAAACACTATTATTGCACACAGCGTGAGTCCATGCAACTTATCATGGGACTTGTTAATCACAATTTTACTCCTGAACTTATTTAGGCTTGCCATAACAAAAGGGTTGAATACGTATTGATTCAAGATATTTCAGCTTTTCATTTTTAATACATTTGTAAACATTTTCGAAAACATAATTACAATTTGACATTATGGGGTATTGTGTGTAGGCAAGTAACAACACATCTCAATTTAATACATTTTAAATTCAGGCTGTAACACAACAAAATGTGGAAAAAGTCAAGGGGTGTGAATATTTTCTGAAGGCTCTGTACGCCATCCCCATATGCAGTTGGAATTGATGACCGAATATGTAACAGTCCTTTGTACTGTAACTTTACAATACATCACCATGAACCTGGCTGACACGTTTGAAGTCGGACCCCGTGATTATTTGCCGCTGAGGTAATAATTATCATTGTCATAATCATAGTAATTAAGCAGTCTAAGAGTGATTAGATTTCTGTCTGAATGTCTGTGTTGTGATCCCACTCTCCCATCTTTCCTGTTTTGGGACGATATTTAGGGTGGTATTGGGTAACGTCAGTTGCGAGGACAGGATATGAGAGTGTGTTTTGAGGAACAAGGCTGCTTGGGGATAGTGCTGACAGGTAGTGTGTACTGCCCGGGAGGGGGACAGTGGCTCTTTAGAGGCAGCAGCAGACACAAGAGGAGCGCCTTCATCTCAGACGACTCCTTTCATGGGACTTTGCATTCCACCAAGGCAGAGTCAGGGAGAGGCACAAGACGAGACATGCGTCCCCCTACTCCCCCCTCCCCCCATTTCCAACCCCTGTGCTTCCCCTCTCCCTGTGACCTTAACATTTATCAAAGAACCCCATGCTGGAGTTCCTCTCAGCATCTGTGCCCTGCTGGCGCGAGAGAGAGACCCACGTGCATTAAGACACACACATGCACGCACACACACACACACCGTCCCAAGCTGTTTTAAATATGTGACTCTGCGGAGGGAGGGCTGTCCTTGCTGATCCCCCTCGGGGGTCTGAGGATTACTACAACCCCCCACTTCACCTCTCTCTCTCTCTCTCTCTCTCTCTCTCTCTCTCTCTCTCTCTCTCTCTCTCTCTCTCTCTCTCTCTCTCTCTCTCTCTCTCTCTCTCTCTCTCTCTCTCTCTCTCTCTCTCTCTCTCTCTCTCTCGTTTCTTTATTGTACCTCCTGTCACTTCATCCTATTCATTTAACCTTTCATTAGTGTCGGCAGACAGCCTCTGTGTCTAGTGGATGGTGTAGGAACAATGCCAAAAAAGCCCCACTGTTAGTTATTAGATTCTTTCGTCCCCCGTTTACCCCGGCAACCCAATATTAAGGAAAGAGAGAGATACAGAGATAGAATGTAAATAAGAAAGAGAAGGAGAGGAAGTGGGGAAAGAGAGGGGGTGGAAATAGAGAGGGGGAAAGCGAGGGAGAGAAAGTGGGGAAAGAGAGGGGGTGGAGAGAGAGAGCGGGAAAGCGAGGGAGAGAAAGTGGGGAAAGAGGGGGGGGGGGGTGGAGATAGTGAAGGCGAAAGCGAGGGAGAGAAGGGGAAGAGGGGGTTGCGTGGTTATGGCACCAGCCCATCTCCCCGGGTGCAGCATGCAGCAGGCCCCTTCTGGACTTGTCAAGGACATGTGCCACATGTTGATAGCACACAGGACCCAGCGAGAGAGAGGGAGAAGTACAGAGAGGGGGGAGAGAAGGACAGAAAGAGAGAGGGGGAAGAGACAGAGAGAGAGTGGGGACACAAAGAGAGAGAGGGGTTTGAAGAGAGAGAGGGGTTTGAGAGAGAGAGAGAGAGAGAGAGAGAGAGAGAGAGAGAGAGAGAGAGAGAGAGAGAGAGAGAGAGAGAGAGAGAGAGAGAGAGAGAGAGAGAGAGAGAGAGAGAGAGAGAGAGAGAGAGAGAGAGAGAGAGAGAGAGAGAGAGAGAGAGAGAGAGAGAGAGAGAGAGAGAGAGAGAGAGAGAGAGAGAGAGAGAGCAGGGTTGGCTGGGTCTGGCTGCTGCCGCGGCTCTGGAGGAGTTTACTGAAAACACAAACAGTTAGTGCTGGAATTCTGTTTTTAATGGGCAGAGGGGACAGGACAGAAGGACCAGGGCTCCCTGCTGCTCTCCTCCCTGCTTCTCTCTCTCTTTCTCTCACTCGTTATTTCTTCCTTTCTGTCTCTCTCTGTTTCTCACTCTCATTCTAACTTTTTCTGTCTTTAGTTCCCCTCTCGCTCTCTCTTTCTCCCTCTCTCTTTCACCCTCTTTCTCTCTCTATCTTTCCCCCTCTCCCTCTCTCTGTGTCTTCCCTTCCTCCTCCTGTATTCTGCCACTTTGAAACAGTCCTTTTTCATGGTGCGTAGCCTCGTCATAGGACCACTTTATGAAAAGCAGCAAACTTCAATACCCTGTCTGAGGTGCCTAAAATCTATAGAGCTTTCTGTAACAGGGCCCAAGGCCTTGACCTGGTGTATTTAGGAAAGACGTACTATACATTATGGATATGGGAAGATGATACATTCCAGACTTAAGATAAAGAAAACCACATTTCCAATATATTTGGATTAATTCTGAGTTTTAGTCTACATTTCATTCACTACAAAGTTACAGGGGTGTCAGGTAGCCTAGTGGTCAGAGCATTGTGCCAGTAACCCAAAGGTTGCTAGATCGAATCCCTGAGCTGACAAGGTAAAAATCTGTCGTTTTGGCCCTGAACAAGATAGGTAGGCACTGGGCACTGTTCCTAGGCCGTCATTGTAAATAAGAATTTGTTCTTAACTAACTTGCCTAGTTAAATAAAAAAATATATGTTTTTTTTAAACCATTCCCCCTGGCATATGAATTCCAACTTATGAATCACATGATGATAATGTCTTTGTAGAGAAGCCTGGTAGTGTTTCCTGTTGACATTACACCGGCATCCTTGATAAGGAGTCTAACTAAACTTGATGTGTCTCTGTGTATAGCTCAGTCAGTACACAGACAGCCTCCTGCTCCATCTATACATTAGGATCACACCACCCAGCCTGTAGTAGGGAGGCATCGGTCACTCCCAGAGGGAGCAGTGAATCGCTCGCCTGTCACAGGAGATTTGGCCGGCACACACACATGCACATACATATGCACGGACACACACACAAGAAAACGTGTGCACATGCACAAGAAAATGTGCACGCACACACCTAAAGACAGGGAGGGGGCAACATATTTCGACCCTGACCAGAGTCTATCACACAGGGGTCCTGATGAAGTCCATCTCTCACTCCTGTCACCCCTCTCCACCCCATCCCTCCTTCCCTCCTTCCCTTCCTCTGCGGCCACCACTCACTCCGAGACTTTAATCCACATCCTGTCCCTTACTTAAAGCCCTGGCCAGCAGGACTTTCTCCTCTCCTCTGTCATCCTCCTTTCCTTTTGCCCAGAATCTGTCTGTCCACCCCTCCGCCCTCTCACCACTCTCCTCTTCTCTAACTCTTCTTTCTTTCTTTCTTTCTTTCTTTCTTTCTTTCTTTCTTTCTTTCTTTCTTTCTTTCTTTCTTTCTTTCTTTCTTTCTTTCTTTCTCTCTCTCTCTCTCTCTCTCTCTCTCTCTCTCTCTCTTTCTCTTTCTCTTTCTCTTTCTCTTTCTCTCTCTCTCTCTGGGGCAGTAATTGATAGTGATGCTGCTGTGTCCAGTGCTGTAGCCTACTAAGCATTCTGGTCAGCACTATGCTAGAGGTGTGTGTCCGCATGCTTGTGTGTGTGTCTGCGCGTGTTGAAAATGTAAGGGCCGTTTTTTTGAGCAGAACCCCAGTCTCAGCTGTGGTATGTGTCCTCGACTAAGGAATGCATACAATGGTATTTGTTGTTCATTAGTTTAGTCGTCCTTGCATGTAAAGAATTTCCCAAATCAAGAAGTATTTGAAAATAACTAACTATTATTGTTATCTAGAAAGTCATGAATGATTTTAAGAGCTATAATTTAGCCTCCCCAGTTTGCAGAAGCAGTCTGGGTCAGATACTGTACATGAGCATTTTAATATTTGTTTTAATTCTGCAATAGACTGTACTGTGTGTCTGTGGCTTATCATGTCTAATTTAATGGTCTATAAAATTTGGTACATCTATAAACATCTATAAACGATCTAGTATAAACATATATAAACCGTCTACAAACATCTATAAACACATCTATAGCTATATTCCATGTTTATCCTGAATAACCCATGCAGTACGGTATATTTAGGTTCTCTCTCGTGTCTCCCTACCCCAGCATCAGGTAACCGTGGCAGTCGACTGAGTGTCGGCGTGTGTGAAGTATAATTGCTACAGGAAGAGGAGGGGAGCGTCTCTTATCTGCTGCGGGGACTAAGCCCCTCCCCCGTCCACACAGGCCTGGTATTTATTACCCCCTAAGTAATCACTTTGCTCTCCCTCTTTTGATAGACCGTTATTGCTCTAACTACTCGGGGTCCCTATAGGAATTTGCAGGCCCTCCAGTTTTATTAGACAAAGGCCCTCATTATTCAGAGGCCGCATTAAGACCACCATTAGATCCACTCTGGCCCCCAGTCCACTGGGCCCCCAGTCCACTGAGTCACCCACCGTATCCCGTTGCAAGACACTTCATACCGTACGTTGGGCACAGAATGCACACAAGCAGGCAGCCACACACACATACACATATGCACACTCAGTTGGTAGAGCATGGCGCTTGCAACGCCAGGGTTGTGGGTTCAATTCCCACGGGGGACCAGTATGAAAATGTATGCGCTCACTACTGTAAGTCGCTAAATGACTAAAATGTCAATGTAAAATGTAGTCCAGTCACTACAAACAGAAGTAAAGATGTAACTACTGTCCATGGCCTACAGTGACATCAAAATGACTGTTGTCGGGTAAAGAAGATGAGTTTTAGTGACTCAGATGTGGTTTGTTATTTTCTTTTGGCTTCTTCATTCTGTTTGTTTCCCCACTCGGAGGCGGTTAGGCTTCATCATTGTGGCTTTCTCTCTCTCTGCACTCATTCCTTCGACTCTCCCTCATTCTTATGGCAGCAGCCAATGAGCACTCTTCCCCGGGGATACGAAAATAAAAAAATAATCACACTCGTGGTAGAGAGAGAGAGAGTAAGCGTCCTCTGTTCCTCCTCCACCTTCACTCCCCTCTCCCTCATTTCCTGTGCCCTCTTTTTTTAATTTCTTTGTAGCCACCTGTGTGCGTTCAATATGGCCGCCTTTCTTCGCCGCAGCTAATCGATGGGCTCTTATTGGGTTTGACTGTTTGGTCCAATATCTCATGGCCTCATCGCGGGCCGCCCCGGGGCCGGAGGATCCAAACTAATAACTCTAGTCAGTCTCAGGGGACTCGGTTGAGATCCAGAGATGATTAGTACTGAGATGTTATGTAGCTGGAGCTCCAGACCCTCTAACACAGAGCAGAACATTATCTTCCCCCTAAAGAAATCTAGCATCGCAATCCTCATACATCTTAATTGTGTCATTTGGCTACCATGGTGACACATGCTAAATCATTCAATTCTCCCCCTCTGCTGTAAATCCAATCCAAGACATGTTCCTGTAACAGGGACTCTCTGGCAAGCCTTCATAAGTCTGTATAGTGAAGTTGGCAGGGAACAGAGGCTCTGTAGACTGTAGGAGGGAAACATATGAGGAACACATAGAAACCAATATGTTTCCTGTATGTTTGTCTGTAGTTGTCGCGGGTCGATGGGCCCAGGGCCGCAGAGCCACGCTTCAATATGATGTCTGCTAAATCTGAGGAAAGAAGGTGGTTTGTTTGGACTGTAGCCTGTGGCTGTTTCTCAAATGGCATCCTATCCCCTATATAGTGCACTACATTTGACAAGGGCCCATAGGTCTCTGTTAGTGCACTATATAGGGAATAAGGTGTCACTTGGGATGCTGCTAGTGAATCCTCGATGCACTTTGAAGGTAAATGGAAGTCATGGTCACTCCGTGGTATGGTACACATAAACCCTGTATTATACACACTGGCATTCTGTATTGCAGGGATATATTTAAGCAATAAGGCCAGAGGAGGTGTGGTATATGGACAATATACCACGGCTAAGGGCTGTTCTTATGCACAACGCATCGAGGAGTGCCTGGACACAGCCCTTAGCCGTGGTATATTGGCCATATATCACAAACCCACGAGGTGCATTATTGCTATTATAAACTGGTTACCAACGTAATTAGAGCAGTAAAAATACATGTTTTGTCGTACCCGGTCTGATATACCACGGCTGTCAGCCAATCAGCATTCAGGGCTCGAACCACCCAGTTTATAATGAGTGTTGCAGTGAAAACACACTTCCACTGAGAATTTGGCATAGTCCTTGATACTGTCCCACTCCTTATGCAATGGTTGGGACTGTTGTACATTCTTGTACTATATAAAGTATGTGCATATCCAGGGCAAAAATAATAAATCTCAATTGGGACTGGTGAACTGCTGCACTTAGACTGAGTTTGTATTTATCCGTATAGTGATTCTACACCTGCATTGCTTGCTGTTTGGGGTTTTAGGCTGGGTTTCTGTACAGCACTTTGAGATATCAGCTGATGTAAGAAGGGCTATATAAATAAATTTGATTTGATAGTCTACTGTATACTGACTTAACACTTGTATTCATGGCAGTAAGTGTGCCATTATGTTGTAGTTGGAAGAATGTGCCCTTTTGTGAGTCACGGGCTGAGAGTTTTTTCTGAATGAAAGAGATTATCCCCCAGTCTCTTAGCCACACACACACACACACACACACACACACACACACACACACACACACACACACACACACACACACACACACACACACACACACACACACACACACACACACACAAACTTAGCTCAGTAACATACCTGTCAGCTGGGACAAACCACTAGTTTGAGTGAAGTGAAGGCAAAACAGAGGTGAAACGAGACAAAATGAATTTGCGAAGGGAGAGTGCCACTTCAGCGTAAAGCTGTCATTACCACAGCTAGCGTACTCCCTCATAAATAGTTATAATGAGCTGCTTTCAGCAGCCAAATCATTCTCTATGTAACATGATGTAACGGGAGAGGAACAGTCCTCTTCTTGCTCTGATGTAACCAGAGACGGTCCTCTTCCTCTGTCTGCTGATTTGATTCAAAACAGATGGAGTTTTTCTGCACGATTTTTTGGTCATGTTTTAATTTTCAGAAGATCCCACTTCTGCCACCAAAATGATGGTTCAATGGTTCACTAATACAGTAGCTTGGTGTCTGATATTCTATACCTTCTCCCCTTTCAGTTTTGTTGTCGGTACATGTTTGTTGTTGCAAGTTTTCACTTGTAAATCTTTTTCTCGTTCGCCGTGGCTATTTGGCTTGGGTTCGCAGCGCAGTTGCATTTTATAAGCCAATGAAAATGTCAGGCACATTTCTCAGAGTGAAAAATACAATTTTGTGACAAACTGTAATCTTATACTTCAATGCGTCTTGGCTGTGTAGCACTGAGTAAAAACTATGATTATGGGTGAAGGGTTTAAATGGCTGGTGTGTCTGTTTGTCTGTCCCTCTATTTGTCAGGAAGTGGCAGGCTCAAACCCATCACAGAGGTCATATGTCACTGCTTCATTGGCTAGGTTCAAGGACTTACTCTTGAACCTAGGTGTGCATGTTCATGAATGCGTGTGTGGATTCCCAGCATAGAGTAAATGGGAGAATTGAAAGGCACCAAACACCCAACAACACAGTAACACACAGCAACACACAGCAACACCAAACACCCAACAACACAGCAACACACAGCAACACCAAACACCCAACACCCAGCAACACCCAACAACACAGCAACACCCAACACCCAACGCCCAACAACACAGCAACACCCAACACCCAACGCCCAACAACACAGCAACACCCAACAACACAGCAACACCCAGCAACACACAACACCCAACAACACCCAACAACACAGCAACACCCAACACCCAACAACACAGCAACACACAGCAACACACAGCAACACCAAACACCCAACAACACAGCAACACACAGCAACACCAAACACCCAACACCCAGCAACACCCAACACCCAACAACACAGCAACACCCAACACCCAACAACACAGCAACACCCAACAACCAACACCCAGCAACACACAACACCCAACAACACAGCAACACCCAACACCCAACAACACAGCAACACCCAACACCCAACAACACAGCAACACCCAACAACCAACACCCAGCAACACACAACAACCAACACCCAACAACACAGCAACACCCAACAACCAACACCCAACAACACAGCAACACCCAACACCCAACAACACAGCAACACCCAACAACACAGCAACACCCAACACCCAACAACACAGCAACACCCAACACCCAACACCCAACAACACAGCAACACCCAACAACCAACACAGCAACACACAGCAACACTCAACACCCAACAACACAGCAACACCCAACAACACAGCAACACCCAACACCCAACAACACAGCAACACCCAACAACACAGCAACACCCAACAACACAGCAACACACAGCAACACACAGCAACACCCAACACCCAACAACACAGCAACACTCAACACCCAACAACACAGCAACACCCAACAACACAGCAACACCCAACACCCAACAACACCCAACACCCAACAACACAGCAACACCCAACAACACAGCAACACCCAACACCCAACAACACAGCAACACACAGCAACACCCAACACCCAACACCCAACAACACAGCAACACACAGCAACACCAAACAACACAGCAACACACAGCAACACACAGCAACACCCAACAACACAGCAACACACAGCAACACCCAACACCCAACACCCAACAACACACAGCAACACCAAACACTCAACACCCAACAACACAGCAACACACAGCAACA
The DNA here is from genome assembly GCF_045679555.1 of Salvelinus alpinus. Classification (NCBI taxonomy): domain Eukaryota; kingdom Metazoa; phylum Chordata; class Actinopteri; order Salmoniformes; family Salmonidae; genus Salvelinus; species Salvelinus alpinus. Next base: position 69,191,332 of record NC_092091.1, read on the forward strand.
CCCAACACCCAGCAACACCCAACAACACAGCAACACACAGCAACACCCAACACTCAACAACACAGTAACACACAGCAACACCAAACAACACAGTAACAACCAACAACACCCAACACCCAACAACACAGCAACACACAGCAACACCCAACACCAAACACCCAACAACACAGTAACAACCAGCAACACCCAACACCCAACAACACAGTAACAACCAGCAACACCCAACACCCAACAACACAGCAACACACATCAACACCAAACAACACAGTAACAACCAACAACACAGCAACACACAGCAACACACAACAACACAGCAACACCCAGCAACACAGCAATACCCAGCAACACCCAAAAACTAACAACAACACAGCAACACCCAACAACACAACAACAACACAACAGCAACACCCAACAAAACCCAACACAACAATCACAACACCCAACAACACAACGGCAACACCCATCAGCCCTACAACACACAACAACACCCAACACCCAACAACACAACAACACCCAATAACACAACAACACCTAACAACACTCCCTCAGCTTATCTGTTTTACAGGAAATACACTAGGGTCATACTGACTAGTGGCGTCTTTCCTTATTCTGGATTATAGTGAATATTGGATAACACTTCATTTGAACTATATGTCATAACAGTGTCATAATATAGTCATAAACATGACTAATAATGGTCAGTGGTGTGCCAGGCTGAATTCAGGAGCTAATATGATTTTGTACTGTACCCTCTCAGTTGGTATTGTTGACTGGGTCTGGTTGATTGTCCTCTGTCTGAATCAGTGGGTCCAACCAGACCAGTCCAGACAGGAGGTCTGGAGGGAGACAGTTTAGTGGACTATAGTCTATGTCCCAACTGCCAAAAATATTCAGTCAACCCCATGGGTCTGGAGAGAACCCATCCGTTCAACAGTAAATCCACACACACATACTAGTCACGCTCGGCCATATGGTCCCGTGTGTGTGTGTGTGTGTGCGTGCGTGCGTGCGTGCGTGCGTGCGTGCGTGCGTGCGTGCGTCTGCGGTACGGGGAACTTATGTCTGTCTTCACGTCACAGATAATTGCCTCCTATTCACAATGGCAAAACACACCAGACCCTCCTCACATGATATAGTAGGAAAATACTGTAGCCTACACACACTCTCCATCACTGGGAAAGGCAACATTGGCTAATGTTGAGAATGGTGTGAATTAAAGTGGTACTTTCTGTTCATTACAAAAGAAATGGCACCTTTTGACTGCAATTAGCCTAGAGAACGTCTTTACCAACTACCAACAATGTCATTTTTCATCCGTTTAATGCCTCTCTTTGATGTGTTTTTAAGTAGGCTTACACTGGTGCAGTTTTCACAGATGACAAAACGTCATCCTATTAGTCTTCAATGTCTCTTCAATATCTTAGTTTATCTTCATTCTGGCTATAACAGCCTTAGGTCACATGGCCCATTGCCAGTCTGGGCCAGTCTGGGCAGTAGTCCGGGGAATAGGGCGGCCATGATTTCTGAACACATACGCACATTTCTATGTTATAATCTGCACTTGGCTCCCAGACTTTTCTATCCCCTTAATCCTCAAATTAATAAATTAAGCTATAATTAAGAAAATGTGCTATAATGATCTCCAATTACACTTTTTGGGCCAGATAACAAAGCCTCTTCAAACCCTTGCATTGCTAGGTTAAATGCTAACACTAAAAGATAACACAGCTGCATTGTCTGTAGACTCTGTATGACTAACTGCAGAAGGCGAAATGCTATCGCTAGAAGCTAACACGGCTGCATAGACCAGTTGGTTGTTTAGCAACCAAACCGACACGTGCGCAATTATGGGGCAAAACAGACAGGGTTGACTTGGATTGTTGACAACATGTAAATTAGGTTTTATCTCCAATGTTTATTGCAAACATAAATACATTTGCACAATGAGCACTTCCTGTCTCACAAATACATTGTTACAGCTAGCTAGAATTTTTGCCATATCAGCAACATCAGTTAAAACACCTCAAAACAAGACATGATATCAATAACAAGATAAAGCTAGCTGAAACGAGCCACCTAAGATTCCCCACATGGCAACTTCGTGTCATTGTTGCTAGCTATCTGGCCATCCAGAATCATCGTTTTCGTGACGTTGTCTGCTAACCCAGCTATATGGCAGGAGAGACTGCATCTCCAACTGCAGAAGGCGAAATGCTATTGCTAAAAGCTAACACCGCTTCCTATGGCTGGATACTGGCCCCTTTAATTTCAATGGTAGACTTTGGGAGTTTTCTCCATCTGTTACTTTGCTTGCAGTTATATTTAAGTAGCTTGTCTGTTTTTTAAAGCCTGTGGATTTCATGTTTCACGGTTGTGGTTTCTGACCAGTTCTGCTCTTCAAAGCTAACCTTGGCTAACCTTGCTAGCCAGGAAGTTGACTTTGCGTGTCTCGATCTTACTTGACAAAGCGCAGTAAGTCAAACTCACTCTCTGCTCTGGATAGTGTAACTCTTTTCTTTATTTTCTTGGTTACTAATTAAGAAAATGTGGAATTCCTGAATAACATTGTGCCCCTTGTAGCTGCAGAACACTTGTAATGTTAGTAAAGATACTCGTTTTTGTGATACTCGTTTTTGTGAGGACTGTATCTGAATGCTCTCTTTGGGTCAAGTTGACTTCATCATGTACTTCAATTATACAAATTGTATACTTTTATACTTCTTGTTCCTAAGGCTAGTGTAAAATTGCTTATATTATGTTGCTACAAATGAGATAAGGGTGGAACTGCTAAAAATATTTATGAGGTTTCTCAGAGCATTGGTGTGAGCCACAAACTGTAGTGTGTGTGTGTGTGTGTGTGTGTGTGTGTCCATCCATGTGTGCGTAGAGTATCTGAAAGGCTCTTTCAGCAGGACCATGGTGACTTGATGGTGTTTAGCCCGTCCTCCCCCACCTCTCCTGGGACTTGTCTATGAAGCAATCCCAGTTTTCCCTCTCCTCTCGTCTGCTCTGCTGCATCCATATAGCACTAATGATTATGGAAGTGGACAGTTTTTTAATGCAGTAATGTCATCAGTGCCGCCATTTGATTGCAGGTCCATTGCACTTGACGGCGCCCGCAAATGCATCTAATGCACACACTCTGCAGAGTAGTCCAGTGGTTCCATAATCAGAACACACAGCAGAGGTTGGTTAGGTGTGTGTAGCTTCACATTTTGGAGTGTGTCGTCATGGGTTCTGGTTTGTGTCAGACACCCATACCATTTGACATTTTCCACGTTTGAAGTCGTTCTCAATAGCACTAACTCCAAATGGCATCCAAGTGTCTCAGAACTGCAAAGAAGTCGAGATTAGCCTTTGTTTATTTTTTGTGGTTGGGATTCGGGCAACCCAAGGGGCTGTCACTGGCTTCCACCAAGAGCCAGATCTACAGCAGAGAATCTAGAAATGGCTCCCTGCTTTAATTTAAAATCTCTCTTTCTCCTTACTTGCTACACTCATAGTTTAGGGAGACCATGGCAACCCAGACCCACAATGCCCTGGGGGTGCCCTCTCAGCCTTGGCTGTGTCTTTGGCTGCATCTGAAATTATACCATATTCCTTATGTAGTGCACTACTTTTGACCAGAGCCCTACATTCAAAAGTAGTGCACTATATAGGTAATAGCATGCCACTTCAGACCCACCCCTTGTCCAGTGAGGGTTCAGGGAACATGTCACCTGACCCAGTCAGGCCAGGGCCCAGTCAGTCAGTCATCCGCTGCTCCCCATCCCTCGGTCCTCACAGTCCAGTGGAGCGCCCCTCGCTCTGATGCGGCTAAAACAACACGCTGCAGCCAGTTTGAATAATACCACGGTGCAGGTTGTATAAGGGACTGAATGGTACACACTCACACACACGGTGGACATGTGGGGTCTGGACATGTGGCGACGAGGTGTACGACGAGTGTTTGTGCTTATGTTTTTATGTCTACGTAGTGGTACACGTCATGCGCAATATGTATCGTTATCCGAGTAACTTCGAGGGTATGTGAGAATGTGTGTATTAGAATATGTGCGACTTTGTGTACGAGTCTGTGTGGGTGGGTGTTGGTAACGGTATGTCTGAGGACCTACCACCACAGTCCCCGATGCTCCCACAGAACACATCCCCAGACCCTCTCCCTCTCTCTCTCCTTCTACATCCCTCTATCCCCTCTCTCTCTCCTCCCGTTTTCCCTTCCTGCAGTTCATATTTCAGTTTGCTCCCAGGAGCTCGCAGGTCCGTGCCAGACGGAAATTTGCTGAGGCTGCAGGAGCCCCCTCGGAGGCCACACGGAGGAGGGACAGGAGGGGAACAATCGGGCCCAGTCCTCCCTCTCTCTCGTTCCCTCTCTCTCCGTCTTGCTCTCCCCAGCCTGCCAGGCTGCACAGGTCCTCAGGGTGACTCGCTGTTGGCTCAGGACACAAAATCCCCCCCGAATACCTCCCCCCACCCTGCTCCTCCTCTCCCTCCCTCCTTCCCTCCCTTTAACTACGCCGGGGTGGGACGGTGAGGCCATCCAGTCATACGCTGTCCATCAGCGTGTGTTTACTCTCGATGTGACAGGGCCGACACATCTGGAGTGCATATTCAGGTTCCCTCTCTCTCTCCCTCCCTTCCTCTCTCTCTCTCTCTCTTTCTCCCTCCCTCTCTCTCTTTCTGTCTCCTTCCCTCTCTCTCGCTCTCCTCAGTGCCACTAGGCACATTCCGCCAGATCATTTCAGCCCCCGTTGTTATGGCGATTGTCTCTCCCCTCCAGTGATTTTCAAGTTGCATGACAGAAATTGCTGGAGCTAACCAGGAGTGCAGGGGTGTGCAGGGGGAGGTTAGGGGAAAGAGGGCGAACGGGAGGAGGAGGGGGACAAAAGTCAAGGGAGATCAGGAGAGAGGAGAAGAGGAGGAAAGGAGGTTTTTTTCTACTTTTCTTTCAGAGAGCAAACTAATTACAGTTTGAGTTCTTCCACTCTTCCCTCCCTCCGTTCAGACACCCTGGCTTGTGGTCTAATGAAGTGACACTCTTTTTCTCTCTCTTTCTCTCTCCCTCCTTTGCTCTCTCACTCATCTTTCTCCCCCTTCTTTTCCCCTAACATTCCTGTGCTGGTGTGTGACTGTGACGGCTTGTCATCTCCCTGGAATGTCCTGCTCTCCCACCTCGTCCCCTGTTTTACGTGAAGCATTCGTTCCTGGGTTTCCGACCCTCACACTCAATCACACACTGAAACGCTAGCTTTTTGAAAACGTGTGCGGACCAACCCACACACACTCACCTCAACTCCTCTTACACACACTGAAACGCTAGCTTTTTGAAAACGTGTGCTAGCAGATGGTGTCCATTCGGCTGCATACTTACCATTGGCTGGGGTCCACAACAAGCAGAGAGATCCACAGATCTGTAGTCCACGGGTTGTTTCTCAACTGGAGAAAAGTGTTCAAGTTATTTTATCTCGTGTTGCCTGTGGTAGGAAAACGGGACAATTTACTGTATTCTGGTAGACCGGAGGAATTCTCATGATTACGTTAATGACAAAATGGGGTTTACCAAAAGCAGCTTATAATTGAAAAACTGTTGTTTCACACAAACTGTATTTATTTTGTAGCTTGTCCGACACGGGTCCTAGTGGCCACACGTTTGACATTTAATTTAGAATTTTATTTAATAGATGTTAGCAATTACCATTCTTTGTCTAACAGAGCACAGACAGTGACAGTTGTTTTTAATCAGAGATGATGTGTTGTGTGAGGCTCTCTCCCATTTCTCTCATGTTCAACAGTACAGTATCTGGACGGAATTCTTTCTCTATTTCTATCATGTGACTTTTAATGAAGACAAGATCTTTGCTTTAGATAATTACTAGGCCCTGATGCAGGGCTTGTTTCCTACTGCACATGCAGACATATGGAGGGGCCTGTTTCCTACTGCACATGCAGACATATGGAGGGGCCTGTTTCCTACTGCACACGCAGACATATGGAGGGGCCTGTTTCCTACTGCACATGCAGACATATGGAGGGGCCTGTTTCCTACTGCACACGCAGACATATGGAGAAACATGTTTCCTACTGCACACGCAGACATATGGAGGGGCCTGTTTCCTACTGCACATGCAGACATATGGAGAAACATGTTTCCTACTGCACACGCAGACATATGGAGGGGCCTGTTTCCTACTGTACATGCAGACATATGGAGAAATACGTTTCCTACTGTACATGCAGACATATAGAGAAACATGTTTCCTACTGCACATGCGGACATATGGAGGGGCCTGTTTCCTACTGTACATGCGGACATATGGAGAAACAAGTTTCCTACTGCACATGCAGACATATGGAGAAACATGTATTCTACTGCACATGCAGACATATGGAGAAACATGTATCCTACTGTACATGCAGACATATGGAGAAACATGTTTCCTACTGTACATGCAGACATATGGAGAAATACGTTTCCTACTGCACATGCAGACATATGGAGAAACATATTTCCTACTGTACATGCGGACATATGGAGAAACATGTATTCTACTGCACATGCAGACATATGGAGAAACATGTTTCCTACTGCACATGCAGACATATGGAGAAACATGTTTCCTACTGTACATGCAGACATATGGAGAAACATGTTTCCTACTGCACATGCAGACATATGGAGAAACACGTTTCCTACTGTACATGCGGACATATGGAGAAACATGTTTCCTACTGCACATGCGGACATATGGAGAAACATGTTTCCTACTGTACATGCAGACATATGGAGAAACATGTTTCCTACTGCACATGCGGACATATGGAGAAACATGTTTCCTACTGCACATGCAGACATATGGAGAAACATGTTTCCTACTGCACATGCAGACATATGGAGGGGCCTGTTTCCTACTGCACATGCAGACATATGGAGGGGCCTGTTTCCTACTGCACATGCAGACATATGGAGAAACATGTTTCCTACTGTACATGCAGACATATGGAGAAACATGTTTCCTACTGTACATGCAGACATATGGAGAAACATGTTTCCTACTGCACATGCAGACATATGGAGAAACATGTTTCCTACTGCACATGCAGACATATGGAGGGGCCTGTTTCCTACTGCACATGCAGACATATGGAGGGACATGTTTCCTACTGCACATGCAGACATATGGAGGGGCCTGTTTCCTACTGCACATGCAGACATATGGAGGGACATGTTTCCTACTGCACATGCAGACATATGGAGGGGCCTGTTTCCTACTGCACATGCAGACATATGGAGAAACAAGTTTCCTACTGTACATGCGAATATATGAAGAAATACGTTTCCTACTGTACATGCAGACATATGGAGAAACATGTTTCCTACTGTACATGCAGACATATGGAGAAACATGTTTCCTACTGCACATGCAGACATATGGAGAAACATGTTTCCTATTGTACATGCAGACATATGGAGAAATACGTTTCCTACTGCACATGCAGACATATGGAGAAACATATTTCCTACTGTACATGCAGACATATGGAGAAACATGTATCCTACTGCACATGCAGACATATGGAGAAACATTTTTCCTACTGCACATGCAGACATATGGAGAAACATGTTTCCTACTGTACATGCAGACATATGGAGAAACATGTTTCCTACTGTACATGCGGACATATGGAGAAACATGTTTCCTACTGCACATGCAGACATATGGAGAAACATATTTCCTACTGCACATGCAGACATATGGAGAAACATGTTTCCTACTGTACATGCAGACATATGGAGAAACATGTTTCCTACTGTACATGCAGACATATGGAGAAACATGTCTCCTACTGCACATGCAGACATATGGAGAAACATGTTTCCTACTGCACATGCAGACATATGGAGAAACATGTTTCCTACTGCACATGCAGACATATGGAGAAACATGTTTCCTACTGTACATGCAGACATAGGGAGAAACAAGTTTCCTACTGCACATGCGGACATATGGAGGGGCCTGTTTCCTACTGTACATGCGGACATATGGAGAAACAAGTTTCCTACTGCACATGCGGACATATGGAGGGGCCTGTTTCCTACTGCACATGCGGACATATGGAGAAACATGTTTCCTACTGCACATGCAGACATATGGAGAAACATGTTTCCTACTGTACATGCGGACATATGGAGAAACATGTTTCCTACTGTACATGCGGACATATGGAGAAACATGTTTCCTACTGTACATGCGGACATATGGAGAAACATGTTTCCTACTGCACATGCGGACATATGGAGAAACATGTTTCCTACTGCACATGCAGACATATGGAGAAACATGTTTCCTACTGTACATGCGGACATATGGAGAAACATGTTTCCTACTGCACATGCGGACATATGGAGAAACATGTTTCCTACTGTACATGCAGACATATGGAGAAACATGTTTCCTACTGTACATGCAGACATATGGAGAAACATGTTTCCTACTGCACATGCAGACATATGGAGGGGCCTGTTTCCTACTGCACATGCAGACATATGGAGAGGCAGGCAGGACGTTAGGTCTAATGGTGTACAGGAACATGTTGGACTCATTCGCTGAGTAGCAGAGATCCAATAGAAGTCAATAATGACAATGAAGTGGTGGCTGGGGGGGTAGTGTGTATGTGTGTTGGGAGGGTTCTGTGTGTGTGTGTAGTTTTGGGGGGGAAGGGGGTACCTTTTGAGTCCCTTAATTGACATGATCTCCTGGAACGACAACAGCTGTGTGTGTGTGTGTGTGTGTGTGTGTGTGTGTGTGTGTGTGTGTGTGTGTGTGTGTGTGTGTGTGTGTGTGTGTGTGTGTGTGTGTGTGGTCTCATATTTATTCAGCTCAACGCCTGGATGAGCAGGACTTATCCTCTGTCCTGATTACCCTGCCTGCCCTGCCACCATTAATCCTTCAGAGACCCTGGCCCCCTATCACCAGTCTCTCTCTCACACACACACACACAGACAGACAGACAGACAGACAGACATTCCCCCTTTTTCTCTCTGTCTCTGGTTAGTCCTGGGGGCAGAGATGAGAGGTTGTGTGTGTGTGTATCGTCTCTCTGTCACCTGGCCCTCCAGGCCCCTGCTAGGCATCCCTAGGGGCCCCCAATCCCTCTAGTGCAACGCATAACATTTTTGTGTGTGAGTGTGTTTGCACGTAGCTACCCTCCTGATGTTCCTCTCCCATATCACCCATCCTTTTCTTTGGTAGAGACACAGTCTTCAGTAGCCAGAGCCCTAGCTGTGTGTGTCTCTGTCTCTCCTACTCAGGACACCGGTGATCCTTCAATAACAGCCATCACAGCCAAGACATAATATTGAACATGGCCACATTCCCTCAACCCTGCTCTGTGCCCCTTTATCAATTATTGAAATGAGAAAAGTAAAAACACATTGTACTGATAAGTAGGCTCTTTGTTTCTGGCTCGCCACGACCACGAACACTTGAGACACACACACACACACACACACACACACACACACACACACACACACACACACACACACACACACACACACACACACACACACTTGATGGAGGCTGGCGTTCCCCCACCCCAACTTTCACCAGCACTACCAGCACAGGCCTTTTGACTGAAGGTCAAGGAGTGGGTTGTTTAGTTGTGGTGTCTGTATGTAAAGCACCCAGGGGGATCCAGCAGCCTGTTATAACTCTGATGGAATGATGGTGGGAGCCGGTGCCAAAGCCCTTTTCAATGTACACACTAGGGGAGGAGGGGAGGAGAGGAAGGGAGGGAGAGGGAAGAAGGGGAGAGGAGAGGGAGGTATGGGCCAGCTCATTATAAACAGTAGCTCAGGGAAGAGTGCATTGGGGAAAGGGTCTGGCAAGAGATAGTCTTATAGTGGATTAGTGTATATTTAGAAAAATATCATGTGTCACACAAGTATTGTGGTATGTACTGTGTGTATGATGCAAACAATGGGGGGAAAAGCATGGGGAAATATATATATTTTTTATACATTTAAAAAAAAAACGTCACTTTTCAATGACGGCCTGGGAACAGTGGGTTAACTGCCTTGTTCAGGGGCAGAACGACAGAGTTTTACCTTGTCAGCTTGGGGATTCGAACTTGCAACCTTTCGGTTAATAGTCCAACGCTCTAACCACTAGGCTACCTGCCACCCCGACATGGGGAAAGAACATGGGGAAAGAACATGGGGCTCACTAGATTTATATTCTGAACATAGTGTGTAGCATACTGTGTGTAGCGTACTGTGTGTAGCATACTGTGTGTAGCATACTGTGTAGCATACTGTGTGTAGCGTACTGTGTGTAGCGTACTGTGTGTAGCATACTGTGTGTAGCATACTGTGTGTAGCATACTGTGTGTAGCGTACTGTGTGTAGCGTACTGTGTAGCGTACTGTGTGTAGCATACTGTGTGTAGCATACTGTGTGTAGCGTACTGTGTGTAGCATACTGTGTAGCGTACTGTGTGTAGCATACTGTGTGTAGCGTACTGTGTGTAGCGTACTGTGTGTAGCATACTGTGTGTAGCGTACTGTGTGTAGCATACTGTGTAGCGTACTGTGTGTAGCATACTGTGTGTAGCATACTGTGTGTAGCGTACTGTGTAGCGTACTGTGTGTAGCATACTATGTGTAGCGTACTGTGTGTAGCGTACTGTGTGTAGCGTACTGTGTGTAGCGTACTATGTGTAGCGTACTGTGTGTAGCGTACTGTGTGTAGCGTACTGTGTGTAGCGTACTGTGTGTAGCATACTATGTAGCGTACTGTGTGTAGCGTACTGTGTGTAGCGTACTGTGTGTAGCATACTGTGTAGCGTACTGTGTGTAGCATACTGTGTGTAGCGTACTGTGTGTAGCGTACTGTGTGTAGCATACTGTGTGTAGCATACTGTGTAGCGTACTGTGTGTAGCATACTGTGTGTAGCGTACTGTGTGTAGCATACTGTGTGTAGCGTACTGTATGTGTAGCGTACTGTGTGTAGCATACCATGTAGCGTACTGTGTGTAGCATACTGTGTGTAGCGTACTGTGTGTAGCATACTGTGTGTAGCGTACTGTGTGTAGCGTACTGTGTAGCGTACTGTGTAGCGTTCTGTGTGTAGCATACTATGTGTAGCGTACTGTGTGTAGCGTACTGTGTGTAGCGTACTGTGTGTAGCGTACTGTGTGTTGCGTACTGTGTGTAGCATACTGTGTGTAGCATACTGTGTGTAGCATACTGTGCCACACAATGTAAGACCTACAGGATGTTGAGAACCTATTATGTGAAAGAAATCACCTGAGATGTCTTCACTGTCCATAAATGTTGTGTGTGTGTGTATGTGTGTGTATGTGTGTGTGTGTGTGTGTGTGTGTGTGTGTGTGTGTGTGTGTGTGTGTGTGTGTGTGTGTGTGTGTGTGTGTGTGTGTGTGTGTGTGTGTGTGTGTGTGTTCCTGCCATTTCAAACGTTGGCAGGGAGATGAAACGCCTGTTGACACAGTGTTCTCTTTCCCCTGTTGCTTTTCCTCTCCTCTGTGTTGGAAGTGACCACAGGACCACCTGAGAGAGAGAGACACACACACACAAACACACTCCATCCCCTTCTCCTGCCAGCGCTCCAGCTCTCTCCACTGTCCCTGTCTTCTCCTTTTTCCCATAACAAATAACACGGCACGAAATCCCCCTAACCTCCCTCCTTGCTGCTGCATCATCTCTGGGAATGTTCCTTATGGCCCAGCCTAGTCCCCTGCTCAGAAGGACTCCCCTCCTGAAGAGTCCAACAGCTGTGGGCTCAGTGGATCACGTCCAAACAGCCAGCGCTGCTCCTTAAAAAACACTGAGAATTCAGGGTGGGACCGTATGTCTGTGTCAACCTTCCAGATCACTCCAGAGCTCCAGGTCTAACCTCCCTCACCCTTCACATGTGGCCCGCTCCGGGGGCCCTCGGCCTGGGCAGAGAAAGGCCAACCACTGTGTCCTCTGGTCCTCGGTTCCACTCCCTTCCCTTGGTGGGGGGCTAGATTGAGAACAGGTTTGGGTGAGACGGC
>NC_092091.1:69208388-69303388 GCF_045679555.1 Salvelinus alpinus
CCCTAGTTCACAAGACCCCTTCCTCCCTCCTCTCTCCGTGTCACATTCTTTGTCTTGTGAGTCGGTGTGATTTATGTCTTGACACAGGAAACAGCCTGGTAATTGCATGCTGCAGTCAGGAACGCCGAACCGGGCGGAGGGACATCCATCAAACGTCTGGCCGTGTCATACTGTTATGGATCAATATTTCTCTACCATCTCTAACCGTAACCCCCCCTGCCCCGCCCCGCCCCGCCGCCACACCACACCCAGCCTACAGCTAAACACACTGTTTAAACACGTTTCTATTTGTTGAACAGATGTAATGCTGACTGGCTATGGATTCATGGGATATCTGTAGTTACTTGTGTCGATGTTGATAAATAGTTGTTGGAAAAGTTGATTGATTAGTGTTTAAATATGAGTTTAGTGGGGTTCTCTTTTCAGTGACTCTGAGTGTATGTAGTATTCTCTCATAACCTCCCTTCCCTACATGTGCCGCCCCGCCTTTTTAACCATCAGGCCCCTCTCCTTTGTTTGCCCGCTCCTGCCTTCAGCCCCTGTCACTCCTGCGTCTCCCACGTCTACGGTCGTTGGGGGCAACCCACTCATTTCCCCCGTGGACATGTTCAACGGGGCCGCACTGATCCCCATCTCCGCCTGACGACGTCCTCAACGAGGTGACCGTGGCGTTAACGCTACAGCCTCGTCGTCACGGTGATAGCCTGGCAGTCTGTCCGTCTAGTGTCTCATCCATTTTGAAACCACTCCACCTGTTTCGGACGATTACCCCGCGTCCGTCCGTCCCTTAACTCCCTTCCCCTATTTTCTATTCTCTTCCAGCCACTTAAGTCGTGATGCGCTAAAAGGATGCTTTCTCCATCCTCCCTCCAGCACCATTATTACACACTTGTTGTTTTGTCCACAGCCCATAAAAAGACTGTGTGTGTGTGTGTGTGTGTGTGTGTGTGTGTGTGTGTGTGTGTGTGTGTGTGTGTGTGTGTGTGTGTGTGTGTGTGTGTGTGTGTGTGTGTGTGTGTGTGTGTGTGTGTGTGTGTGTGTGTGTGTGTGTGTGTGTGTGTGTGTGTGTGTGAACCAGACCAGACACTATCCTTCAGTGGAATTTGCCGTAAGTGGGGGGGGCGTCAATTTAGGGTCTGCATGTGTTGGCCTGGGCCTTTTACTGTGTAGACTCTCAGAGTCTCTAGTGGCCTGGGCCTTTTACTGTGTAGACTCTCAGCCACTCTAGTGGTCTGGGCCTTTTACTGTGTAGACTCTCAGCCACTCTAGTGGTCTGGGCCTTTTACTGTGTAGACTCTCAGCCACTCTAGTGGTCTGGGCCTTTTACTGTGTAGACTCTCAGCCACTCTAGTGGCCTGGGCCTTTTACTGTGTAGACTCTCAGCCACTCTAGTGGTCTGGGCCTTTTACTGTGTAGACTCTCAGCCACTCTAGTGGCCTGGGCCTTTTACTGTGTAGACTCTCAGCCACTCTAGTGGTCTGGGCCTTTTACTGTGTAGACTCTCAGCCACTCTAGTGGCCTGGGCCTTTTACTGTGTAGACTCTCAGCCACTCTAGTGGTCTGGGCCTTTTACTGTGTAGACTCTCAGCCACTCTAGTGGCCTGGGCCTTTTACTGTGTAAACTCTCAGCCACTCTAGTGGTCTGGGCCTTTTACTGTGTAGACTCTCAGCCACTCTAGTGGTCTGGGCCTTTTACTGTGTAAACTCTCAGCCACTCTAGTGGCCTGGGCCTTTTACTGTGTAGACTCTCAGCCACTCTAGTGGCCTGGGCCTTTTACTGTGTAGACTCTCAGCCACTCTAGTGGCCTGGGCCTTTTACTGTGTAGACTCTCAGCCACTCTAGTGGCCTGGGCCTTTACTGTGTAGACTCTCAGCCACTCTAGTGGCCTGGGCCTTTTACTGTGTAGACTCTCAGCCACTCTAGTGGTCTGGGCCTTTTACTGTGTAGACTCTCAGCCACTCTAGTGGCCTGGGCCTTTTACTGTGTAGACTCTCAGCCACTCTAGTGGTCTGGGCCTTTTACTGTGTAGACTCTCAGCCACTCTAGTGGCCTGGGCCTTTTACTGTGTAGACTCTCAGCCACTCTAGTGGTCTGGGCCTTTTACTGTGTAAACTCTCAGCCACTCTAGTGGCCTGGGCCTTTTACTGTGTAGACTCTCAGCCACTCTAGTGGCCTGGGCCTTTTACTGTGTAGACTCTCAGCCACTCTAGTGGCCTGGGCCTTTTACTGTGTAGACTCTCAGCCACTCTAGTGGCCTGGGCCTTTTACTGTGTAGACTCTCAGCCACTCTAGTGGCCTGGGCCTTTTACTGTGTAGACTCTCAGCCACTCTAGTGGTCTGGGCCTTTTACTGTGTAGACTCTCAGCCACTCTAGTGGTCTGGGCCTTTTACTGTGTAGACTCTCAGCCACTCTAGTGGTCTGGGCCTTTTACTGTGTAGACTCTCAGCCACTCTAGTGGTCTGGGCCTTTTACTGTGTAGACTCTCAGCCACTCTAGTGAAGTCCCTTTGTATTTGTATGACATTGTTTACACGTCTTCCCATATAGAGTTGTTTTTGTTTCAATGAAGTAAAAAGGGAATTGATTGTGTAATGCTGGCATTTGCCCTCTCAGCGGAGAGAGAGAGATATACAGAGAGAGATAAAGAGAGAGAGGGAGGGAGAGTTCCAGAGAGAGTCAGAGAGTCAGAGAAATGGCCCTGGAGGTGTGGGTTAAAGAGCGTGACTCAGCTCAGACACCCTCCTACCTTCCTCTCCTCCCTATACAGGCTCAGACGACACCCTGCCCTGACACCACTGGGTGTGGTGAGACACAGAAAGGGGCATCCTTTGACAGATGACAGGTTTCAACACGTCCCCCCTCACAGCCACCAGCTACTCCTCTCTCTCATGTCTGTCCCTGTCCTCTCTGCTGTACCTGCCTGCCTGTAGTATTACAGAGCACCTTTCACTCTTAACATTGTGCTGTGCCAAAGAGGTTCCTTTAAACGGGGTCCCAGGTTTAAACACATCCCCTCTGTGGCTGGCAGACGCTCACTGCCCTCTCCGTACCACTAACTGCCCCAGAAGCAATTCCCTCATACCAGCGCTGAGGCCTGCAACTATCCACGCATCATGAACCACTGGAACACCTTGAAACAGCAGGTGATATCATACCACAACCCAGCACCTAGCCAGAAAAAGAACAGACAAAGAAAAGGGGGGGTGAAGGTTGGTTCTTCACACGCCTTTTGAATCCCCCAGGGCACGTCCCAAATGGATGCCTGTTCCCTATATAGTGCACTACTTTAGACCACTGTGGGCCCGGTTCTGGTCAAAAGCAGTGCACTATATAGGGAACAGGGTACCATTTGGAACGCAGACAGTCTTAATTGCGAGAGGAGAGAGGGGAAGCAGCCATCTGCTATTGTTCAATAAGACTTTATTGGTGCATGAGTCATCTTATACCAGGCCACTGCCAACTGCTTTGTACGAACACCGACCCAAATGAAAAACCCCACAGAATAAAACATAGAAAACGACATACAGAGCTAAAGTGATAAACAAATAAATGAATACGACGCGGGCCGCTTAAAACATTGTCAGGCATTCACAGTGGATCCATAATTCCACAGCCATGAATAACCACACAAAGAAAGGATAACAAGAAACAGGAAAACAAGCCGTGCCTGTTATATTTATGATGGTAATAATTAGTGAGGAAATGTAATTTGGAGTGCTATTAGGGGGAGGAGGAGGAAGGACTGCGGTGGAAACCCCAGGGTTTCCCGGTCTTTCTTGCAGGGACTCATTTTGGAGCACCGTGATCTTAACATCCTATTCAGCACTTCTCTATCCACCTCAGAGAGGAGGAATATGACTAGAGATATGAAAACTGCCACTTTTTTAATTTTGTTGCCCTGAAATTAATTTGATGAAGTTCTCTTAATAATCGCTGGTTCTGGTCCAGATTTCAAACTGTGTTATTCTCCTGGTGAGGGGCTAAAATGAACATTTGTAATTGTCTGAGAGCTTGATAGACTGCTAACGGCACACAACTGGACATTCCCTCGCTCTCTGTGTTACAAATTATACTTCCCTGTGATGCACTGGATCAAGTAGGCCTCATGTTAAAAGGTGAGCTAGGAGGTGAGCTAGGAGGTGAGGTAGTTATGAGATTCTATCTATCACGTGTAATATAGGTGTGGAGTCCAGAGTATGGTGGTGTTGTGTTCAGCAGTGTAGCACACAGACACGGTACTGGGAGAGCACAAGGCTACAGGCAGGACTGAGCCAGGATGTCACTGTGACCCGGTCGCTATGTGAAAGCAGGACTGAGGAAGGGAGGGAACAGAGAGAGAGAGAGAGAACAGAGAGAGAGAGAACAGAGAGAGAGAGAGAGAGAACAGAGAGAGAGAGAGAACAGAGAGAGAACAGAGAGAGAGAGAGAGAGAGAGAGAGAACAGGGAGAGAGAGAGAGAGAGAGAGAGGACCGAGAGAGACAGAGGGGGTCAGACAAAATGAGAAAGAAGCGAGGAAGGGAGAGAAAGGGAGTGAAAGGGAGTAAGTGTAGAGGGAAACACTTAAAAGGGAGGGACAGAGAACGAGTCAGAAAGGGAGAGGTGGATGTGCAGAGAGAAACGGTTAAAGCAGGAGGGATAGAGGGAGCGCGTGAGAGAGGCAGGGAGGAGGGTGTTCTGGCTGTAAGTCCTGCCTGCTGTGTGTCTCTCTCCATACTTATCATCTCTGCATTCCTGCACAAGAGACTCCCCCTGCAAACCCACTGACACAAAACGGACAGGAATGACTGCGATGTGTGTGTGTGTGTGTGTGCTTTTGTGAGCGAATAGGGCACGTTTGTCCACTCGCCTCTCCAGGACAACCTGGATAGAGAGTGTGTGTGTGTGCGCATGGTAAAAGAGGTGGGTGTGTGTGTCAAAAAATGTGATTCTCTCACTCGCAGCGGGGCCCTAGATTGTCGCTGGGACTACAGAAAACATCTCAGGGATTTCCTGCCATTTAAAACAACTCCTGTGTCCCCCTCCCTCTCTCTCTCTCCCTCCTCTCCCCCCCTCTCCCCTCTCTGCCTTGTTAGAGTGTGGTGGTGGTTGGGGGCTAGGAGGGGCCGGGGGGCCACATAGCTGCTGACCTGCACTTTTCAACAGGGGGCCAGGGCTGGACTGGGGCTGGGTTGGGCTGAGTGTACAGGGAGCTGAGACAGAGGAGGAAGACCCTTGTGAACCCTCCTGATTGCAGCTGCACCGTTGTGCTCTCTCTCTCTGTTGTTCCAGCAGCTCTGTGACCTTTACCTCTGTGACTGTCTGGCCAATCAGGCCTTTACCTCTGTGAGTGTCTGGCCAATCAGGTCTTTACCTCTGTGACTGTCTGGCCAATCAGGCCTTTACCTCTGTGACTGTCTGGCCAATCAGGCCTTTACCTCTGTGAGTGTCTGGCCAATTAGGCCTTTACCTCTGTGACTGTCTGGCCAATCAGGCCTTTACCTCTGTGACTGTCTGGCCAATCAGGCCTTTACCTCTGTGAGTGTCTGGCCAATCAGGCCTTTACCTCTGTGACTGTCTGGCCAATCAGGCCTTTACCTCTGTGAGTGTCTGGCCAATCAGGTCTTTACCTCTGTGAGTGTCTGGCCAATCAGGTCTTTACCTCTGTGACTGTCTGGCCAATCAGGCCTTTACCTCTGTGAGTGTCTGGCCAATCAGGTCTTTACCTCTGTGACTGTCTGGCCAATCAGGCCTTTACCTCTGTGACTGTCTGGCCAATCAGGCCTTTACCTCTGTGACTGTCTGGCCAATCAGGCCTTTACCTCTCTGAGTGTCTGGCCAATCAGGCCTTTACCTCTGTGAGTGTCTGGCCAATCAGGCCATTACCTCTGTGAGTGTCTGGCCAATCAGGCCTTTACCTCTGTGAGTGTCTGGCCAATTAGGCCTTTACCTCTGTGACTGTCTGGCCAATCAGGCCTTTACCTCTGTGACTGTCTGGCCAGTTTAAGTTTGCACATCTCTGAACTGTTTTCCTCTGCTATGCAGGAACAAGTGAGAACGACTTCTACACTAATCAATGTATGTAATACATGGCACAGTGTTATGTCTTAAATACATACTGATTAATACTTGAATCAGATTGGGAAAGGAGTGTGTGTGTGTGTGTGTGTGTGTGTGTGTGTGTGTGTGTGTGTGTGTGTGTGTGTGTGTGTGTGTGTGTGTGTGTGTGTGTGTGTGTGTGTGTGTGTGTGTGTGTGTGTGTGTGTGTGTGTGTGTGTGTGTGTGTGTGTGTGTGTGTGTGAGTGAGTGAAAGTGTATAAAAGACCAGTGCACAGAGCTTAGTATTGTAACAGTACAGCTCAATAGGTTAAACAAGCAGTTCATAGCTCCTCCATTGTGTCCCAATTAGCCAGTGTTATTGTCTCAGCAGGTACCAGGCAGAGGAAACACCACTGTATTTACACAGCAGACTGGAGCTGTCCCACAGCCATGTTGTCCCCATAGAGTTAGATAGAGGACTCATCTTTGTATGCTAAAACGGTTATATCCATCTTAATCTCTCGTGGACAGACTACGTAAACATAAATGGTACCGTTGATCTGTCATAATACAATGGTATGCATGAGATAACGAGCAGCATTAATTCCAGTGTTGGGTTTTTCTTCAATGGTTATTTCGACAAATCACTATTTCGCAGGTGTTAGCATCGATTGCATTTCGAAAGGGGAGGGGACATTTGGCCCATAGACTTGCCTGTAACTTGCAAAGAGAGAGGGTAGAGCTCTTCGTTCTGGTTCCACTCTTCATTCTGGTTCCGCTCCTCGTTCTGGTTCCGCTCCTCGTTCTGGTTCCGCTCCTTGTTCTGGTTCCGTCCCTCATTCTGGTTCCGCTCCTTGTTTTTCTCTTAACACGTATGGACACAGAACTGAATCGAGCAGCTGACCAATTACATGTGACTTTAGTTCTGGGTTAACTGAGACTATATCCATCTAGAGTCCTCTATCTAACTCTATGGTTGTCCCTCAACTCGTCACTCGACTTTGAAGCGTGCTTCAAGTACTGTAGTTTGATAGGAAAAGTACAAGGCTGCTACTCTTCTTCTGAAGGTTTCACTTTGTAATGGCTGTGATTAGTGGTTGTTTTATCTACCACAGTTCAATGCACTGACTCTGAATAAGTGTGCTAGCTAAATCACTCAAATGTATTGGAAATGTATTTAGTTAAAAAGAGACGGTTGTTGAGACATTGGGAGACAGCAACTCGTTTTGTCTTCAACACCAGAATAGAGGCAGGTTAGGGGTTAGTCTGATGTCTGATTTGGTCCCATGATCAGGAGGGGCATCTCTCCCTCACCTCATCCCCCTCCCCTCTCCCCCTGCCTGCCCTTGCCCCCTCAGTTCTCCATGCCTGAATGCTAACCGCTAGTGAAGGCTAGCCAATTATCCCCAATCAGCCTCCTCTAGCCTCTAACTGCCAGGGGAAGCTCCCACTAGAGCTGTGTTCATTATGGGGCACATCCTGACATTAACTTTCTCCTTCCCCTCCCTCCCTCCCTCTCTTCTTTCCTGTCTTCTTTTTGCTCTTTTGTTCTCTCTATTGCACCCACACACGCACGCAAACACGCACAGATTCATGAACGCAAGGACAGACTCTCACATATACTCACACACACACACGCATGACACACACACACACACACACTGCCCTGTCCTAGCCTCTGCTCTGCTGCCCGTAACAGAGTGGTTGACTTGATACCGCCATCGCCGTGTAGCAAGGCCAAACAATCAAACAGGCAAACCAAAAGCACATGGCTTGGTAATTCATGCCTTCCTAATAACGCATTAAGGAAATTGGGGATGGGGAGCTCGTTGGCCATGCATGACGTCATTTTCGGAGGAAACGTGTGTTCAGGGGTTAGTGTGGTGATTGGCAATGTCACCCCACACAATCCCCCCTCCCCTCCAGAGACAGACAGATTGGGCTGAAATCAGCTTAGATAATTTTCCAGAAGAGAGACTCTCTCTCTTTTTCTCCCGTTCCCTTTCTGTCTGTATTTCCTCTGTGGTGTGTGTGTGTACCTGTATGTTTGTCAGTCCTATAGTTGGCCTAGTCCTATAGTTGGCCTAGTCCTATAGTTAGCCTAGTCCTATAGTTAGTCTAGTCCTATAGTTAGTCTAGTCCTATAGTTAGCCTAGTCCTATAGTTGGCCTAGTCCTATAGTTAGCCTAGTCCTATAGTTAGTCTAGTCCTATAGTTAGCCTAGTCCTATAGTTAGCCTAGTCCTATAGTTAGTCTAGTCCTATAGTTAGTCTAGTCCTATAGTTAGCCTAGTCCTATAGTTGGCCTAGTCCTATAGTTAGCCTAGTCCTATAGTTAGTCCTATAGTTAGTCTAGTCCTATAGTTAGCCTAGTCCTATAGTTAGTCTAGTACTATAGTTGGCCTAGTCCTATAGTTAGTCTAGTCCTATAGTTAGCCTAGTCCTATAGATAGTCTAGTCCTTTAGTTGGCCTAGTCCTATAGTTAGTCTAGTCCTATAGTTGGCCTAGTCCTATAGATAGTCTAGTACTATAGTTGGCCTAGTCCTATAGTTAGTCGGGTCCTATAGTTAGTCTAGTCCTATAGTTAGCCTAGTCCTATAGTTAGTCTAGTCCTATAGATAGCCTAGTCCTATAGTTAGCCTAGTCCTATAGATAGTCTAGTCCTATAGTTAGTCTAGTCCTATAGTTGGCCTAGTCCTATAGATAGTCTAGTCCTATAGTTGGCCTAGTCCTATAGTTAGTCTAGTCCTATAGTTGGCCTAGTCCTATAGTTGGCCTAGTCCTTTAGTTGGCCTAGTCCTATAGTTAGTCTAGTCCTAGAGTTAATCTAGTTCTAGAGTTAGCCTAGTCCTAGAGTTAATCTAGTCCTAGAGTTAGTCTAGTCCTAGAGTTAGCCTAGTCCTAGAGTTAGTCTAGTCCTATAGTTAATCTAGTTCTAGAGTTAGCCTAGTCCTAGAGTTAATCTAGTCCTAGAGTTAGCCTAGTCCTAGAGTTAATCTAGTTCTAGAGTTAGCCTAGTCCTAGAGTTAATCTAGTCCTAGAGTTAGTCTAGTCCTAGAGTTAGCCTAGTCCTAGAGTTAGTCTTATAGTTAATCTAGTTCTAGAGTTAGCCTAGTCCTATAGTTAGCCTAGTCCTAGAGTTAGCCTAGTCCTAGAGTTAGTCTAGTTCTAGAGTTAGTCTAGTCCTAGAGTTAGTCTAGTCCTAGAGTTAGCCTAGTCCTAGAGTTAGCCTAGTCCTAGAGTTAGTCTAGTTCTAGAGTTAGTCTAGTCCTAGAGTTAGTCTAGTCCTAGAGTTAGCCTAGTCCTATAGTTAGTCTAGTCCTATAGTTAGTCTAGTCCTAGAGTTAGCCTAGTCCTATAGGTTTTTGAGAAGTTGTTTTGTCATTATTATGTGTTCTATATCTGTACCTCAGTAGTCATTAGTTAGCCTAGTTGCAGTCAGTCAGTCAGTCAGTCAGTCAGTCAGTAGTGGGGTGAGGTGTGGTGCCTGTAGGTTTGCTCCTCTCTACTCTGCTGTGTTCTCTGCTCCCAGTCTTGTCGTGACAAGAATGGCATTAAGGGCTGTGAGGCGTGGTGACGGAGCAGTGACTGGCCCGGCCCCAGCCCCAACCATCCACCCCCCCAGGGCAGACACACCATCAGAGAGGGAGGGAGGGAGAAAGGGGGATGACTGACACCGCTCACCTCCACCCATCAGCCAATAGTGTTATGTTAATGACAGTTAGGTCATTTTCCCCCCTCTTTTTTTTTCGGGGGGGGGGGGGGGGGTGTTAAATACATCAGTCAATGCAGCTGCAGCTGTTATTGTTGTGTCAGAGTAGATGGTTTTGTATCTCGGATCATTTTATGATTCATCGAAGAAGACCATTGTAGATAACTACTTTTCTAAAACAAAATGTTTGATATATTTAACTTTGCAAATTCATCCGCCAATATTTTGGTTGGAACTAAAACATAAAAAAGCCTTTATGAAGCTGTAATTGAACAGTAACCTAGTAACAGGAAGTGACAGCCACAGCATCAACTATCAAACCATCATAACACACTTTGAGTTCCTTACTTACTTCCCGTCTCTCACTTAGTCCTCTCAGACAGACAGACAAGCACCCTGATCTGCCCTTCCTTATCCCTCGCAGAAGAGAACACAATCCTCTGAAGTCACCTTTTAAAAAGAAAGAGGGAGACAACGACAGGGAGGGGGGGTTAAAAGCACCCAGCAAATGTTTGAAGGTAGCATTGTTTTTTCCCTTCTCCTCTCTCTCTCTCTTCTTTCAAGACAATGAAGTGGGTCTTTTAGGGGAGATTTACAGTAACTTTAACATCAGCACCCTTTAATGTTGAAAGGCACATCTCAAACTGGAGCACAGCTGTCTCTTTTTTTCCTCCCCTCCCTTTCTATGTCTCTCTCTCTGTCTCTGTCTCTCTCTGTCTCTCTCTGTCTCTGTCTGTCTCTGTCTCTCTGTCTCTGTCCCTCTCTCTCTCTCCCTCTCTCTCTCTCTCTCTCTCTCTCTCTCTCTCTCTCTCTCTCTCTCTCTCTCTCTCTCTCTCTCTCTCTCTCTCTCTCTCTCTCTCTCTCTCTCTCTCCCTCTCCGTCTCCGTCTCCGTCTCCGTCTCCGTCTCCGTCTCTCTCTCTCTCTGTTTCTGTCTCTGTCTCTGTCTCTGTCTCTGTCTCTGTCTCTGTCTCTCTCTCTGTCTCTCTCTCTCTGTGTCTGTCTCTCCAATTCAATTCAAGGGCTTCATTGGCATGGGAAACATATGTTAACATTGCCAAAGTGAAGTAGATAATAAACAAAAGTGAAGTAAACAATAAAAATGAACAGTAAACATTACAGTAAACATTACACTCACAGAAGTTCCAAAAGAATAAAGACATTTAAAATGTCATATTATTTATATATATATATATATATATATATATATATATATATATATATATACAGTGTTGTAACGATCTCTCTCTCTCTCTCTCTCTCTCCTGTGAAGACACCAGAGCCCGCGGGCTCTGAAATGTCTCCACACGTTGGAAATTGAATCAAACCGCATCAATCAGGACACGCTTTCTCTACCTCCTCTTCACTCCTTCTCTCTATCTCCCTCCCTATCTCTCTTTTGACAGCGTAATGTCTGTAAGCAATGTTTCAGGATGCATAAACAGCCGTGCTAGAGGAGAGGAGTACGGCTGAATGAAGACATCAGTGTTTTGAGGCAGGTCTAGATGGTCATTTAAATGTTCAACTACATGCAGTGGTTAGTATCTGACCTGGTGTTTTATCAAATACCATATTAAACATTTTTATTAAATGTTTATACCTCAAGAATAACCTTGATTAGCTTCCTTCAGTCAGTCACTTGTTTCCATTGGCTTAATTTTTTAATCACACATATCATTTATTTTAAAGAGAGATTTTGGGCACTTTTGGGTCCAATTTGTCAGGTCATTTATGTCAGCACACCTGGTCTTCATTATTTGATTGAATAGCGCCCATAGATATGCTTCCTCGCTTTATAAATGGTATTATTCTCAGATAGTGTTCAGTAGCACATGAATCACATTGTGAGGAGCTCAATTTAGCTGTGGGTTTACCCATGTGTCTCACACAGCGTGCACACACACACACACACACACACACACACACACACACACACACACACACACACACACACACACACACACACACACACTCCAGTGTGATGTTATTATCCTCCTCTTCTGTGCCTGGCTGCTGTAAAATTAGTTTGCCCCAACTCCATTAAAGCCAGCGGCAGCCTCTCCCCTGGCGACCGGGCCCTATTTGCATGTGCTAGTGAGCCTCGGCCTCATCTCCTCCTCTCTGCCACTCTCCTTCTCTTCCTCCCATCAGAACGGTGGTAAACGGTCACATGACATCTCATGGAGAGCAAACCGTCGCCCGCTAAAGTGCTAGGGAGAGCTAGGGACGCTCTCGCTCTCTTCATCTCTCTCTGTCTCTCTCACTCTCTCTCTGTCTCTCTCTCCCCCTCTCTCTGTCTCTCTCTCCCCCTCTCTCTCTGTCTCTCTCTCCCCCTCTCTCTGTCTCTCTCTCTCTCCCTCTCTCTCTGTCTCTCTCTCCCCCTCTCTCTCTGTCTCTCTCCCCCTCTCTCTGTCTCTCTCTCCCCCTCTCTCTCTTCCGTCAGAGGCAGAGGGGGGATATTGCAAATGACACCAGCAAATCAGCAGTAAATAGGCGGTAATTTGATTGACATCTGGAAGGCTGTCACAAGGCGAGCAGTGGAGCGCGGGCCATCGCTTCCAGACAGCAGCGAGAAGCATTTACCCAGTTGCACAAAAAAGAGGCAGCTTTCAACTAAATCACTTTTTGTCCAGTGGGGCCTCTCCATCCCTCCTATATCTCTCCATCCCTCCATCTCTCCCTCCATCACTTCCTTCCTCCCTCCCCTCCTCCACCAGATTCTAATTGCGTGTGTCCTTTCTCTCTTGTGTAATTTGCCCATTACCGCCACCAGCAGTGGCTCATCTAGAACCACGTTGTTCACTAAATATGCAACTCAAAGTTTAACCCTTTGCTTACTCGCCCTCCAGTTAAACATGGACTTACTTACAATATACATAACAAAGTATTTACATAACTGTGCATTGATTTGCTCTACATTGTGTGTCAATGAGAGGGGGAATGACTTGAGAGTGACACTGGTTCCGGTGGGAACATAACATTTCTCACAGCATAAGGTCCCCTACATGTGTATATTCTTGGTAGATGAGAATGGCCATGTGTATACAGGTGAACACGGCTTCATACGTTCCATATGACATCTGATTCCTGTGACAGAAGGAGAACAGACAAAACACCAACAGTGACAGCTTCATTCTAACTTTCTGTTGGTTTCTTGTCTTCCATGTTTTCCCGTCGTCCCTGCCGGCCTCATCTGCGCTCTCCCTCCCCCGCCCCCCAAAGGTAAGAGTCCTTTTATTGTTTCCTTTTATTGTTTCCTCCCTACAGGTAGGTGATGGGTTCTACTGAGCCCACTACTGTTAGCATCTTAGTTAACCTAGACTAACAGTCGCTAACATGTACGTCATGTGTACTGTAAGCTTGCATGTCATAAACGCCCAGCTCAAGACATGATAAAAGCATGATTCATTTAGAACGTAAGACTCTCTCTCTCTTTCACTCTTTCTTTCTCTTTCTTTTTCTCTTCCTTTCTTTCTGTCTTTCTTTCTTCCTCCCCCTTTTATTTATGTCTGTGATGTGGGATTGTGCCAACAGCAGGGCCCAGGGCTAGAGAGAGAAGCACCCAGGGCTAGAGAGAGAAGCACCCAGGGCTAGAGAGAGAAGTACCCAGGGCTAGAGAGAGAAGCACCCAGGGATAGAGAGAGAAGCACCCAGGGCTAGAGAGAGAAGCACCCAGGGCTAGAGAGAGAAACACCCAGAGAGAAACACCCAGGGTTAGAGAGAGAAGCACCCAGGGTTAGAGAGAGAAGCACCCAGGGCTAGAGAGAGAAGCACCCAGGGCTAGAGAGAGAAGCACCCAGGGCTAGAGAGAGAAGCACCCAGGGCTAGAGAGAGAAGTACCCAGGGCTAGAGAGAGAAGCACCCAGGGCTAGAGAGAGAAACACCCAGGGCTAGAGAGAGAAGCACCCAGGGCTAGAGAGAGAAGCACCCAGGGCTAGAGAGAGAAGCACCCAGGGCTAGAGAGAGAAGCACCCAGGGCTAGAGAGAGAAGCACCCAGGGCTAGAGAGAGAAGCACCCAGGGCTAGAGAGAGAAGCACCCAGGGCTAGAGAGAGAAGCACCCAGGGCTAGAGAGAGAAGCACCCAGGGCTAGAGAGAGAAGCACCCAGGGCTAGAGAGAGAAGCACCCAGGGCTAGAGAGAGAAACACCCAGGGCTAGAGAGAGAAGCACCCAGGGCTAGAGAGAGAAGTACCCAGGGCTAGAGAGAGAAGCACCCAGGGCAATGAAATGCTAACGTCGTACCAAGTCACTTCAGAAACACAGACAATACACATGGAGAGGGTGTATCTGGGTCTGTGCATGTCCTTCATGTATGAGAACATCTTTCTGGTTGCTTTTCAAATGTGGAGGTAAGTGGAGCATGACAGTGCATGTGCATATCTACTGACAGTGCATATCTACTGTATGTGCCATTTAGTCACAGGAACATTGTAGTACAGTACTTCTTCTGTCCAAAGGGATTTCTAACCTGCAGTGTTGGCGTGTATGAACATGGTTCTGTTTGTGTGACAAGTGGACAAGCCATCAGGCAGACAAACACACGCTCGCTCGCACACACACATACACACACACACACACCCTCAGGTGGGCTCCTGCAATGACTGTTGAGGCCATCCATTAGTAGGGCTTACACACATGACACACGTGTGTTGGGAACGGAGGGGTCTATGTGTGTGTATGTACTGTACGTGGTGTGTGTGACTCTGCCCTCTGTCTGGGCCTATCAGAGAGACATATGTGCCCCAGAGGAGCATGGGAAGGGGAGAAGTTGGGGCTGGACTGCCCTGGGGCCAAACCTGCACTATAAATGGGGTAAACAACCCTACACACACACACACACACACACACACACACACACACACACACACACACACACGTACACACACACACACACACACAAGCACTCACATCAGTGCGCACACACATACATACACACACCTGCACATAGTGAATAGGAGACATTATGAGCACAGCCTTGCTGGACACACACACACTAACTAGCAGTAGAGCCAGTGGAGCAGTGCAGTAAGCCACTACGATGGCCAACGGGCATTTACCTGGAAGACAGCTTGTCCACAACACGTTAGAACAGAGAAATAAATCACTCATACAAACTGTCCACACACACACACACACACACACACACACACACACACACACACACACACACACACACACACACACACACACACACACACACACACCTTCTTCTTCTTTGTAAGGCAGAGTAGCGACAGGGGAGAAAAACACCCAGGTTAGTATGTTGTGTTGTCCCTCTCCCTGTGTACTGATACACTGGGTCTATCCACACTGGTTTTGTCAACAGCTCTGAAAGGCTTGGCTGTGTGTGAGGATAGTGGCTGAATGGAGGAAGAGTCGAGAAGAGACTTAGTGGCCTGGACAGTCCATTAGTTAGCTAGACAGACACACATACGCTCACACACACACACCTACGGACGGACAGACGCGTGCAGGCAGCAGCAGCAGGCAAAAGAAGAAGCGGCAGTTGCCTAATGGGTTCTCAGTAATAATAACCATCTCCTCTGTCCTCATTCACTTGGACATGACATACTCTGCTGCTGGCAGGGCCACGTCACGGAGAAACAAGCTGGAACACTCTAACCAGCCAGAAACAGGCTGGGCTGGTCTTTAGAGGGGATGTCTGTCTGTCTGAGAGGAGATGTGACACCTGAAGTAAAGAGGCTGTGCTTTTCTCTCTCTCTTTCAATCTCTATCTCTGGGTGCTGATGTCTCCGTCTCTACCTCTCTCTCGTTGTCTATGTCTCTCTGGTTTGATGGGTAGCTGAGTAAATGGCTCTTATCATAGATAGCTACTTCCTCACTTTGATACCTCCCATCACGTCATATTAGAGTGTCCTCTGTCCCCTTCCCTCCCATCATGTCACATTAGTGTCCTCTGTCCCCTTTCCCTCCCATCATGTAACATTAGTGTCCTCTGTCCCCTTCCCTCCCATCACGTCACATTAGGGTGTCCTCTGTCCCTTTCCCTCCCATCACGTCACATTAGTGTCCTCTGTCCCCTTCCCTCCCATCACGTCACATTAGGGTGTCCTCTGTCCCCTTCCCTCCCATCACGTCACATTAGGGTGTCCTCTGTCCCCTTCCCTCCCATCACGTCATATTAGAGTGTCCTCTGTCCCCTTCCCTCCCATCACGTCATATTAGAGTGTCCTCTGTCCCCTTCCCTCCCATCACGTCACATTAGGGTGTCCTCTGTCCCTTTCCCTCCCATCACGTCACATTAGGGTGTCCTCTGTCCCCTTCCCTCCCATCATGTCACATTAGGGTGTCCTCTGTCCCCTTCCCTCCCATCATGTCACATTAGAGTGTCCTCTGTCCCCTTCCCTCCCATCATGTCACATTAGAGTGTCCTCTGTCCCCTTCCCTCCCATCATGTCACATTAGTGTCCTCTGTCCCCTTCCCTCCCATCACGTCACATTAGGGTGTCCTCTGTCCCCTTCCCTCCCATCATGTCACATTAGGGTGTCCTCTGTCCCTTTCCCTCCCATCACGTCACATTAGGGTGTCCTCTGTCCCCTTCCCTCCCATCATGTCACATTAGGGTGTCCTCTGTCCCCTTCCCTCCCATCATGTCACATTAGTGTCCTCTGTCCCCTTCCCTCCCATCAGGTCACATTAGGGTGTCCTCTGTCCCCTTCCCTCCCATCATGTCACATTAGGGTGTCCTCTGTCCCCTTCCCTCCCATCATGTCACATTATGGTGTCCTCTGTCCCCTTCCCTCCCATCATGTCACATTAGGGTGTCCTCTGTCCCCTTCCCTCCCATCACATCACATTAGGGTGTCCTCTGTCCCCTTCCCTCCCATCATGTCACATTATGGTGTCCTCTGTCCCCTTCCCTCCCATCATGTCACATTAGGGTGTCCTCTGTCCCTTTCCCTCCCATCACATCACATTAGGGTGTCCTCTGTCCCCTTCCCTCCCATCATGTCACATTAGGGTGTCCTCTGTCCCTTTCCCTCCCATCACATCACATTAGGCGAGGTCAGTACAGGTGCATCAAAGCTGGGACCGAGAGACTGAAAAACAGCTTCTATCTCAAGGCCATCAGACTGTTAAATAGCCACCACTAACATTTAGTGGCTGCTGCCAACATACTGACTCAACTCTAGCCACTTTAATAATGGAAAAATGTATGTAATAAATGTATCACTAGCCCCTTTAAACAATGCCACTTTATATAATGTTTACATACCCTACATTACTCACCTCATATGTATATACTGTACGCTATACCATCTACTGCATCTTGCCTATGCCGTTCGGCCATCGCTCATTCATATATTTTTATGTACATATTCGTATTCATTCCTTTACACTTGTGTGTATAAGGTAGTTGTTGTGAAATTGTTAGATTACTTGTTAGATATTACTGCATGGTCGGAACTAGAAGCACAAGCATTTCGCTACACTCGCATTAACATCTGCTAACCATGTGTATGTGACAAATACAATTTGATTTGATTTGTCCTCTGTCCCTTACCCTCCCATCATGTCACATTAGTGTCCTCTGTCCCCTTCCCTCCCATCATGTCACATTAGTGTCCTCTGTCCCTTTCCCTCCCATCATGTCACATTAGTGTGTCCTCTGTCCCCTTCCCTCCCATCATGTCACATTAGGGTGTCCTCTGTCCCCTTCCCTCCCATCATGTCACATTAGTGTCCTCTGTCCCCTTTCCCTCCCATCATGTCACATTAGTGTCCTCTGTCCCCTTTCCCTCCCATCATGTCACATTAGGGTGTCCTCTGTCCCTTTCCCTCCCATCACGTCACATTAGGGTGTCCTCTGTCCCCTTCCCTCCCATCATGTCACATTAGGGTGTCCTCTGTCCCCTTCCCTCCCATCATGTCACATTAGAGTGTCCTCTGTCCCCTTCCCTCCCATCATGTCACATTAGTGTCCTCTGTCCCCTTCCCTCCCATCACGTCACATTAGGGTGTCCTCTGTCCCCTTCCCTCCCATCATGTCACATTAGGGTGTCCTCTGTCCCTTTCCCTCCCATCATCGTCCACATGCTAGGGTGTCCTCTGTCCCCTTCCCTCCCATCATGTCACATTAGTGTCCTCTGTCCCCTTCCCTCCCATCATGTCACATTAGGGTGTCCTCTGTCCCCTTCCCTCCCATCATGTCACATTAGGGTGTCCTCTGTCCCCTTCCCTCCCATCATGTCACATTATGGTGTCCTCTGTCCCCTTCCCTCCCATCATTGTCCCCTTCCCTCCCATCATGTCACATTAGGGTGTCCTCTGTCCCCTTCCCTCCCATCAGGTCACATTAGGGTGTCCTCTGTCCCCTTCCCTCCCATTATGTCACATTAGGGTGTCCTCTGTCCCTTTCCCTCCCATCACATCACATTAGGGTGTCCTCTGTCCCCTTCCCTCCCATCATGTCACATTAGGGTGTCCTCTGTCCCTTTCCCTCCCATCACATCACATTAGGCGAGGTCAGTACAGGTGCATCAAAGCTGGGACCGAGAGACTGAAAAACAGCTTCTATCTCAAGGCCATCAGACTGTTAAATAGCCACCACTAACATTTAGTGGCTGCTGCCAACATACTGACTCAACTCTAGCCACTTTAATAATGGAAAAATGTATGTAATAAATGTATCACTAGCCCCTTTAAACAATGCCACTTTATATAATGTTTACATACCCTACATTACTCACCTCATATGTATATACTGTACGCTATACCATCTACTGCATCTTGCCTATGCCATTCGGCCATCGCTCATTCATATCTTCCCATCTTCCGGCGCCGAAAAGAGATGGCTGCCTCGCTTCGTGTTCCTTGGAAAATATGCAGTATTTTGTTTTTTTACGTGTTATTTCTTACATCGGTACCCCGGGTAATCTTAGGTTTCATTACATACAGTCGGGAGGAACTACTGAATATACGATTAACGTCAACTCATCATCGTTCCTACCAGGAATATGACTTTCCCGAAACGGATCCAGTGTTTTGCCTTCCACACAATACAATGGATCTGATCCCAGCCGGCGACCCTGTGCGACGCCGAAAAAGGGGAAAACGTGGCGGTCTCGTGGTCAGGCTTCGGAGACGGGCACATCGCGCTCCACTCCCTAGCATACTACTCGCCAATGTCCAGTCTCTTGACAATAAGGTTGATGAAATCCGAGCACGGGTAGCATTCCAGAGAGACATCAGGGATTGCAACGTGCTCTGCTTCACGGAAACATGGCTAACTCAAGGGACGCTAACGGAGTCCGTGCAGCCAGCTGGTTTCTTCATGCATCGCGCCGACAGAAACAAACATCTTTCCGGTAAGAAGAGGGGCGGGGGGGTATGCCTTATGATTAACGAGAAGTGGTGTGATCATCATAACAACACACAAGAACTCAAGTCGTTCTGTTCACCTGATCTAGAACTCCTCACAATCAAATGTCGACCGCATTATCTACCAAGGGAATTCTCGTCAATCATAATCACAGCCGTATACATTCCCCCCCAAGCAGACACATCGATGGCCCTGAACGAACTTTATCTGACTCTTTGTAAACTGGAAACCACACACCCTGAGGCTGCATTCATCGTAGCTGGGGATTTTAACAAGGCTAATCTAAAAACAAAACTCCCTAAATTCTATCAGCATATCGATTGTGCTACCAGGGCTGGAAAAACACTAGACCATTGTTATACTAATTTCCGCGATGCTTATAAGGCCCTCCCCCGCCCCCCTTTCGGAAAAGCTGACCACGACTCCATTTTGTTGATTCCAGCCTACAAACAAAAACATCAAACAACAAGCTCCCGCGCTCAGGTCTGTTCAACGCTGGTCCGACC
This sequence comes from Salvelinus alpinus, assembly GCF_045679555.1. NCBI lineage: Eukaryota > Metazoa > Chordata > Actinopteri > Salmoniformes > Salmonidae > Salvelinus > Salvelinus alpinus. The sequence goes on from NC_092091.1 coordinate 69,227,966, forward strand.
AATCTGAATCCACGCTTCAAGACTGCTTCGATCACGCGGATTGGAATATGTTCCGCATCGTCGTCCAACAACAATATTGACGAATATGCTGATTCGGTGAGCGAGTTCATTAGGAAGTGCATTGACGATGTCGTACCCACAGCAACGATAAAAACATTCCCAAACCAGAAACCGTGGATTGACGGCAGCATTCGCGTGAAACTGAAAGCGCGAACCACTGCTTTTAACCAGGGCAAGGTGACCGGAAGCATGACCGAATACAAACAGTGTAGCTATTCTCTCCGCAAGGCAATCAAACAGGCTAAGTCTCAGTACAGAGACAAAATCGAGTCGAAATTCAACAGCTCAGACACAAGAGGTATGTGGCAGGGTCTACAGTCAATCACGGATTACAAAAAGAAAACCAGCCCCGTCGAGGACCAGGATGTCTTGCTCCCAGACAGGCTAAACAACTTTTTTGCCCGCTTTGAGGACAATACAGTGCCACTGACACGGCCCCCTACCAAAACCTGCGGGCTCTCCTTCACTGCAGTCGAGGTGAGTAAAACATTTAAACGTGTTAACCCTCGCAAGGCTGCAGGCCCAGACGGCATTCCCAGCCGCGTCCTCAGAGCATGCGCAGACCAGCTGGCTGGTGTGTTTACGGACATATTCAATCAATCCTTATCCCAGTCTGCTGTTCCCACATGCTTCAAGAGGGCCACCATTGTTCCTGTGCCCAAGAAAGCTAAGGTAACTGAGCTAAACGACTACCGCCCCGTAGCACTCACTTCCGTCATCATGAAGTGCTTTGAGAGACTAGTCAAGGACCATATCACCTCCACCCTACCGGACACCCTAGACCCACTCCAATTTGCTTACCGACCCAATAGGTCCACAGACGACGCAATCGCAACCACACTGCACACTGCCCTAACCCATCTGGACAAGAGGAATACCCATGTGAGAATGCTGTTCATCGATTACAGCTCAGCATTTAACACCATAGTACCCTCCAAACTCGTCATCAAGCTCGAGACCCTGGGTCTCGACCCCGCCCTGTGCAACTGGGTCCTGGACTTCCTGACGGGCCGCCCCCAGGTGGTGAGGGTAGGTAACAACATCTCCACCCCGCTGATCCTCAACACTGGGGCCCCACAAGGGTGCGTTCTGAGCCCTCTCCTGTACTCCCTGTTCACCCACGACTGCGTGGCCATGCACGCCTCCAACTCAATCATCAAGTTTGCGGATGACACTACAGTGGTAGGCTTGATCACCAACAACGACGAGACGGCCTACAGGGAGGAGGTGAGGGCCCTCGGAGTGTGGTGTCAGGAAAATAACCTCATACTCAACGTCAACAAAACAAAGGAGATGATTGTGGACTTCAGGAAACAGCAGAGGGAGCACCCCCCTATCCACATCGACGGGTCAGTAGTGGAGAAGGTGGAAAGTTTTAAGTTCCTCGGTGTACACATCACGGACAAACTGAACTGGTCCACCCACACAGACAGCGTTGTGAAGAAGGCGCAGCAGCGCCTCTTCAACCTCAGGAGGCTGAAGAAATTCGGCTTGTCACCAAAAGCACTCACAAACTTCTACAGATGCACAATCGAGAGCATCCTGTCGGGCTGTATCACCGCCTGGTACGGCAACTGCTCCGCCCACAACCGTAAGGCTCTCCAGAGGGTAGTGAGGTCTGCAGAACGCATCACCAGGGGCAAACTACCTGCCCTCCAGGACACCTACACCACCCGATGTCACAGGAAGGCCATAAAGATCATCAAGGACAACAACCACCCAAGCCACTGCCTGTTCACCCCGCTATCATCCAGAAGGCGAGGTCAGTACAGGTGCATCAAAGCAGGGACCGAGAGACTGAAAAACAGCTTCTATCTCAAGGCCATCAGACTGTTAAACAGCCACCACTAACATTTAGCGGCCGCTGCCAACATACTGACTCAACTCCAGCCACTTTAAAAATGGGAATTGATGGAAATTATGTAAAAATGTACCACTAGCCACTTTAAGCAATGCCACTTAATACAATGTTTACATACCCTACATTACCCATCTCATATGTATATATACTGTACTCTATATCATCTACTGCATCTTGCCATCTTTATGCAATACATGTACCACTAGCCACTTTAAACTATGCCACTTTATGTTTACATACCCTACAGTACTCATCTCATATGTATATACCGTACTCTATACCATCTACTGCATCTGCCATGCCGTTCTGTACCACCACTCATTCATATATCTTTATGTACATATTCTTTATCCCTTTACACTTGTGTGTGTGTGTAAGGTAGTAGTGTGGAATTGTTAGGTTAGATTACTGTTGGTTATTACTGCATTGTCGGAACTAGAAGCACAAGCATTTCGCTACACTCGCATTAACATCTGCTAACCATGTGTATGTGACTAATAAAATTTGATTTGATTTGATTTGATATATTTTTATGTACATATTCGTATTCATTCCTTTACACTTGTGTGTATAAGGTAGTTGTTGTGAAATTGTTAGATTACTTGTTAGATATTACTGCATGGTCGGAACTAGAAGCACAAGCATTTCGCTACACTCGCATTAACATCTGCTAACCATGTGTATGTGACAAATACAATTTGATTTGATTTGTCCTCTGTCCCTTACCCTCCCATCATGTCACATTAGTGTCCTCTGTCCCCTTCCCTCCCATCATGTCACATTAGTGTCCTCTGTCCCTTTCCCTCCCATCATGTCACATTAGTGTGTCCTCTGTCCCCTTCCCTCCCATCATGTCACATTAGGGTGTCCTCTGTCCCCTTCCCTCCCATCATGTCACATTAGTGTCCTCTGTCCCCTTTCCCTCCCATCATGTCACATTAGTGTCCTCTGTCCCCTTTCCCTCCCATCATGTCACATTAGAGTGTCCTCTGTCCCCTTTCCCTCCCATCATGTCACATTAGTGTCCTCTGTCCCCTTCCCTCCCATCATGTCACATTAGAGTGTCCTCTGTCCCCTTTCCTTCCATCATGTCACATTAGAGTGTCCTCATGGCTGCAGGCTTTCAGAGACCCTTGTAGAGAGAGAGGACCCATAGGGGCCTGTGTGTGTGTGTGTGTGTGTGTGTGTGTGTGTGTGTGTGTGTGTGTGTGTGTGTGTGTGTGTGTGTGTGTGTGTGTGTGTGTGTGTGTGTGTGTGTGTGTGTGTGTGTGTGTGTGTGTGTGTGTGTGTGTGTGTGTGTGTGTGTGGCAGTAGGATGACTAGAGAGTGAATCTCCCAGGTCCTCCATCTCAGCCCTGGTTAATGGAAACCATTATCACACACAGGAGCTCAGGCTGTACAATCTCTCTCTCTCAGAGTAAGGCACTCTGTCAGACACAAACATACACACAGTCTCCTCTACCTTTCCCAGGTCTCCCCAATTCCCCAGTCTCCTCTCTACCCAGGCTGTGGCTCTGACTGCAGGGTAGTCTCCTCTCTACCCAGGCTGTGGCTCTGACTGCAGGGTAGTCTCCTCTCTACCCAGGCTGTGGCTCTGACAGCAGGGTAGTCTCCTCTCTACCCAGGCTGTGGCTCTGACTGCAGGGTAGTCTCCTCTCTACCCAGGCTGTGGCTCTGACTGCAGGGTAGTCTCCTCTCTACCCAGGCTGTGGCTCTGACTGCATGGTAGTCTCCTCTCTACCCAGGCTGTGGCTCTGACTGCAGGGTAGTCTCCTCTCTACCCAGGCTGTGGCTCTGACTGCAGGGTAGTCTCCTCTCTACCCAGGCTGTGGCTCTGACTACAGGGGAGGGTCATTGATTTAGCGTGTAGCTACAATGCCAGGGTAATTCACAGCACTACAGAACACAGGGGCCATTTTGAAGAGATGAGTCATTAGCCGTAGCCTAGCGTGTGTGTGTGTGTTTGTGTGTTTGTGTGGTGTCTACTGTTTTCCTGACTTTTTTCTCATTTTTTTCAACCCAACAACCAGACTTGGAAATGCTTTCAGATCAAGCGCAAAATGTGGCCCCCGCAAAACATTTATTTCCCCTACCCACTTTAGTTATTTTGTCAACGCAGCGACACAGATTTCTCCGCTACATTTGCAGAGAGACGCGAGCATTAAAGATTTAGCGGTACGCGCTGTACACCTAAAGAGCATTCAAGCACGGCGACTGCTTGTCACACTTGCTTACTCCAAAGAGGACAATTTTGTTGTTTTGGCCTTTAGTTTTGTGCAATCTGGCTCTTTAGAGCGAATGTAAAAAACTTAGATTTTCTGGCATAAGGAAACAAGATATTCTCACACGACTGTTGACTAGGAAAAGAGGCATATCAGGATACAGACACAAATCAAGATGGTTTGTCGTGTGTGTGTGTGTGTGTGTGTGTGTGTGTGTGTGTGTGTGTGTGTGGGTGTGTGTGTGTGTGTGTGTGTGTGTGTGTGTGTGTGTGTGGGCCTATATATGGACACATGCAGCTGTCTATTTGTTAGAACCATTTCAATCAGAGACGACCCATCAGAAAGCCAAAGACCACATGGTAAACACACACAGCCGTAGTTCCCTTTCTAAACTGTTTACACTGCTAGCTCTATTCCCCTGTAGACAAAATCTAATGCGTCACTGTTAACTCAGCTAATCTCACTGTTTACATGCAGGCTCTGCTGGCAACTCTCTACATGTCCTCACTGTTGGCGAAGAAGGGGGTGTGTCATACAGGGTAACCCAGGGGGCTGTGTGTGTGTGTGTGTGTGTGTGTGTGTGTGTGTGTGTGTGTGTGTGTGTGTGTGTGTGTGTGTGTGTGTGTGTGTGTGTGTGTGTGTGTGTGTGTGTGTGTGTGTGTGTGTGTGTGTGTGTGTGTGTGTGTGTGTGTGTGTGTGTGTGTGTGTGTGTGTGTGTGTTACAAATATATATTGTCATAGCGAAGCTGTGGTCGGCCGCCCAGGCAGAGAGTGATTGTGTTTACGTGTGTGTGTGTGCGTGTGTGTGTTGAGTAACTGAGTGTGTGACCGCCACACTCGTTCACACTCCCAGTGAGGCCGCAACACCCGGGGATGGGTGCCCCCCCCCCAACCACAATATGTTTGGTTTCTCTCTTGCTCTCATTCTCTCTGTCCACTTCTTCTCACTCTCTCTCTCTCTCTTGCTGTTTCTCTCTCTCACATTCTATCTGTCCACTTCTCTATCTCTCCCTCTAACTCTCTCACTCTGCCTCTCTCTCACTCTTACTCTCTCATTCTCCCTCTCTCCCTCTCTCTGCCCTTCTCTATCCCTCTCTTTCCCTCTCTCTCTATATATATCTCTCTCTCTCCTCTTGGCAGTTTAGCTTAGCTTATTTTCTTGTCGTCTTCTCAGTGATTGATGCCGACCGGGCCAGCGCCTCCCAGAATGACTGTACATGTAAACACACATATCCTTCCTCCGAGCTCCATTCACGTGCATGTTTTGGAGCTTATTTTCTCTGGTGGTTATTGTGAGAAAGGGTGTTCAGAGTAGGTTTGCTTTGTTTATCTGCCCAACCCATGCTGTATATTTGGGAACGCAAAGAGTTCAATATGCAATTACTATAGTAGTAGTAGAAGTAGAGTGTTGTACACGTTAAATTATATTTATAAGACTGCTAGGGAATGATAACTTTAAATGATTAACTGAAAATCTATTATTTTCATCTTTCAAGGTGAATCATGTAATTATGACTTGTGTTATTTAATATGGTTCTGACCAACACATTCTATCAATTCTTCGATTCGGTTATTATTGCTCAAGCTATCGCAAACCGATTTCATTAAATACCTTTGATTTCATAAAATGTAATCGACAATACTTTTGCCAACGGATCGCGCCCAGCGAAAAGCACCGCTATAAAACACACCAGAAAAAAGCGGACATTCGATGCCCGCTGCATTTCTCTATAGTCCAGGAAAGGAAAGCTATTGTCCATAAAACCAGTGTGGTCCTGCTACAGTATGTGCTCTCTGTGGGCGGTCCTTAGCACACAGGTTTTCCACTTATTAAAACACAACCAGGCACCTCAGTCAAAGGTTCACAGGGAAATAGGCCCCATTTAATGTAACGCCGGTGTGCTCACGGAATGTTTGATACGTGATTTGTGTTGGCTAAATAACACTGCAGTTGTTCACCGTGCTCCCATGCATTCAGGAGAGAGTCATTCCTGTTGAAGGAGGACTTTATTGCTGAATCTCTCTCTTTCTCTCTCCTCTCTCTTTCGCTCACTTGCTCGCTTACACACACACACACACACACACACACACACACACACACACACACACACACACACACACACACACACACACACACACACACACACACACACACACACTCCTGATGTGTCCCCTCCTTTGGTCAGGGCATCCCCTGGGAGAGAAGCATCAGACATTGGCCTCTCTCTTTGATCAGATCCTCTAAGATAGACTGAGTCAGCAGAGAGGTGGAGAGGAGGAAGGGAGCGAGCGAGAGAGGCGGGAAAATGGAGAGGGAGGGGGGGAGGAGGAAGGGAGGGAGCGAGAGAGGGGGGAAATGGGGAGGGAGGGAGGGAGAGGGGGGATGGAGAGGAAGGGGGGAGGAAGGGAGGGAGTGAGAGAGTGGGGAAAATAGAAGGGAGGGGGGAGAGGGGGGATGGAGAGGGAGGGAGGGAAGGAGTGAGAGAGAGAGGGGGGGGAATGGAGAGGGAAGGGGGGAAGGAGGAAGGGGGGATGGAGAGGGAGGGGGGGAGCGAGCGAGAGAGGGGGTAATGGGAAGGGAGGGGGGGATGGAGAGGGAGGGAGGGAGGGAGTGAGAGAGGGGTGGAAATGGAGAGGGAAGGGGGGAAGGAGGAAGGGAGGGAGCGAGAGGGGGAAGAAAAAAGACGGGCAGGGAGAGAGAGAGAGATGGAGGGCTGGAGAGAGGGAAGGAGGGAAGGAGAGAATGAGAGAGGGGGAGGGAGGAAGGGAGAGGGAAAGAGAGAAAGTAAAGAGTAAAAGTAAAGAGACAATCATTTGAGAGAAAGTGAGTAAATGTCAACAACGGGGCCTGTTGGTCCCCACTGCTCTTGGTAGGTGTGTGTGTCAGTGGTGCGTTGGGGGCTGTATGTGTGTGAGATGTGAACTGATAGAAGAGACACCTCTCCAGTCTCAGTGGTCCCAGCATCATTAGCCCTGTAGGCAGCCCTATGCCTTGTCTGGAACAGATCCACAGTACAGGGACTCCTAGAGAGACAGCAGTCAGAAACAGTCCTCCACTCGATACACAGATACAGGCCTGTTTCACCGTAGCCATGGTGTTCCTGTTGGAATCGAAGACAGGGACAGGTGTGTGTGGACTAGTGGTGAAGGTCAAAGCTGACGTGGTGGAAAGGATGTTTTTGGTCTCCCCTGAAGATTGGCAGTGGTCAGAAGTGGGCAACGAAGTATTTCACTCTCTCTCTCTCTCTCTCTCATCTCTTACATACACAAGCATGCATACTCATCTCTTGTGCGCACACACACACACTTGCATGCATATACACATACACACTCCGTAGCATACACTAGACCTCTCTGGCGAACCCCACGTGAAGTTTGATTTGTGAGCCCAGCCGATTCAGTCACACAGGCCCACAGTCATCTAAAATAACTGCTCAGGTGGGAACGAAGTGTGTGTGTGTGTGTGTGTGTGTGTGTGTGTGTGTGTGTGTGTGTGTGTGTGTGTGTGTGTGTGTGTGTGTGTGTGTGTGTGTGTGTGTGTGTGTGTGTGTGTGTGTGTGTGTGTGTGTGTGTGTGTGTGTGTGTGTGTGTGTGTGAAGGAAACCCGCCAGTGACTTCATCCCTTGTAGTGGTTGTGAACTCCTCTCTGCACCTGTTCAGCCTACTGTGCTTGTCCTCTCAAGTGGTCCCAGTCACGTTAGCGCTTTGAACCCCTCTCAGCGCCCATAAAACACACACACCCTGCCCACAGAGTCACATTAATATACCCTTTATATATTCTTAGTCACTTCATCTCCCCTACAACCCAGTTTAATGCCGCTGGCTCCAAAGCGCCCCAGTAAAAGGCTATACAAGGCTATATGATGGTGACAGGAGTTTTGCACCTGGTAAAATGGCAGTTCCTCTGTTATAAATGGCAGAGTTGATCTCCTGTTAAATGAATGAGAGTCGCATTTACTTCTCAGACTTTCTCTCTCTCACACACACCTCCCACCCGTCTACCGGTTGCCTCTTTTCTCAAAGAGAGAGAGAGAGACTTCTCATGCTTTGTTGATTTCAAAAAAGCTTTTGACTCAATTTGGCATGAGGTTCTGCTATACAAATTGATGGAAAGTGTTGGGGGAAAAACATAGGACATTATAAAATCCATGTACACAAACAACAAGTGTGCGGTTACAACACACATTTCTTTCCTCAGGGCCGTGAGGTGAGACAGGGATGCAGCTTAAGCCCCACCCTCTTCAACATAATTGGCGAATTGGCGAGGGCACTAGAACAGTCTGTAGCACCCGGCCTCACCCTACTACATTCTGAAGTCAAATGTCTACTGTTTGCTGATGATCTGGTGCTTCTGTTCCCAACCAAGGAGGGCCTACAGCAGCACCTAGATCTTCTGCACAGATTCTGTCAGACCTGGGCCCTGAAATAACATTTCAGTAAGACAAAAATAATGGTGTTCCAAAAAAGGTCCAGTTGCCAGGACCACAAATACAAATTCCATCTAGACACCGTTAAACATCAGCGCCACAGGTAACCTCCACAAAGCTGTGAATGATCTGAGAGACAAGGCAAGAAGGGCCTTCTCTGCCATCAAAAGGAACATAAAATTTGACATACCAATTAGGATCTGGCAAAAAGATACTTGAATCAGTTATAGAACCCATTGCCCTTTATGGTTGTGAGGTCTGGGGTCCACTCACCAACCAAGAATTCACAAAATGGGACAAACACCAAATTGAGACTCTGCGTGCAGAATTCTGCAAAAATATCCTACGTGTACTACGTAAAACACCAAATAATGCATGAAGAGCAGAATTAGGCCGACACACGCTAATTATCAAAATCCAGAAAGAGACTTTAAATTCTACAACCACCTAAAAGGAAGCAATTCCCAAACCTTCCATAACAAAGCCATCACCTACAGAGAGATGAACCTGGAGAAGAGTCCCCTAAGCAAGCTGGTACTGGAGCTCTGTTCACAAACACAAACAGACCACACAGAGCCCCAGGACAGCAACACAATTAGACCCAACCAAATCACAAGAAAAAAAAAAGATATTTACTTGACACATTGGAAAGAAATTGCAAAACAACAGAGGAAACTAGAATGAGAGAGAGACAGTCAGTCAGTCGTCTCCATCAGCTAGTGTTAAAGTGCTGAATACAGCCGCCCACTAATGTTAAATGAGCCCTGCTTCTACATGTATCTCCATGGCCACACATACAGTGTGGTGTGTGTTGACCCTCTCTGAGCCCTTATTCTGTTCATCAGGATTTACCCCTGTGTGTCTCTCCACCAAATGGACTGGTGTGCTGACCAAACATCTACTGTTCACATATAGAGCCCTGATTACTGCCCGGTGTGTCACCCTGTGTGTGTGAGGTTGCAGCAGTGGTAGTGTGATGGGACAGTCCTGTGTGTGTGAGGTTGCAGGGTGGTAGTGTGATGGGACAGCCCTGTGTGTGTGAGGGTGCAGCAGTGGTAGTGTGATGGGACAGTCCTGTGTGTGTGAGGTTGCAGCGGTGGTAGTGTGATGGGACAGCCCTGTGTGTGTGAGGTTGCAGCGGTGGTAGTGTGATGGGACAGCCCTGTGTGTGTGAGGGTGCAGCGGTGGTAGTGTGATGGGACAGTCCTGTGTGTGTGAGGTTGCAGCGGTGGTAGTGTGATGGGACAGTCCTGTGTGTGTGAGGTTGCAGCAGTGGTAGTGTGATGGGACAGTCCTGTGTGTGTGAGGTTGCAGCAGTGGTAATGTGATGGGACAGCCCTGTGTGTGTGAGGTTGCAGCGGTGGTAGTGTGATGGGACAGCCCTGTGTGTGTGAGGTTGCAGCAGTGGTAGTGTGATGGGACAGCCCTGTGTGTGTGAGGTTGCAGCGGTGGTAGTGTGATGGGACAGCCCTGTGTGTGTGAGGTTGCAGCAGTGGTAGTGTGATGGGACAGCCCTGTGTGTGTGAGGTTGCAGCGGTGGTAGTGTGATGGGACAGCCCTGTGTGTGTGAGGTTGCAGCGGTGGTAGTGTGATGGGACAGCCCTGTGTGTGTGAGGGTGCAGCGGTGGTAGTGTGATGGGACAGTCCTGTGTGTGTGAGGTTGCAGGGTGGTAGTGTGATGGGACAGCCCTGTGTGTGTGAGGTTGCAGGGTGGTAATGTGATGGGACAGTCCTGTGTGTGTGAGGTTGCAGCGGTGGTAGTGTGATGGGACAGTCCTGTGTGTGTGAAGTTGCAGCGGTGGTAATGTGATGGGACAGCCCTGTGTGTGTGAGGTTGCAGGGTGGTAGTGTGATGGGACAGCCCTGTGTGCACCCCCCCCCCCCCCTACCCAACGCCCCCTTTGCCCTCAGAACAGCCTCAATTCGTCGGGTCATGTACTCTACAAGGTGTTGAAAGGGTTCCACAGGGATACAGGCCCATGTTGACTCCAATGCTTCCCACAGTTGTGTAAAGTTGGCTCGATGTCCTTTGGGTGGTGAACCATTCTTGATACACACAGGAAACTGTTGAGCATGAAAAACCCAGCAGCGTTGCAGTTCTTGACACAAACCGGTGACCCTGCCACCTACTACCATACCCCATTCAAAGGTGACCTCCATTTGTATTGCCCGTTCACCCTCTGAATGGCACACATACACAATCCATGTCTCAATTGTCTCATGGCTCAACAATCCTTCTTTAACCTGTCTCCTCCCCTTCATATACACTGACTGAAGTGGATTTAATAAGAGACATCAATAAGGGATCATTGCTTTCACCTGGACTCACCTGGATTCTATGTCATGGAAAGAGCAGGTGTTCCTAATGTTTTGTCCACTCAGTGTATACAGTATCCCACTATAGCCAGTCCACGTTATTATAGACTTAATGTAATGGGCCAATGCAGCTGTGACCTCTAAGGAAAGGTTCCTCTTACAGGTCAAGGAAAAGGTGACGTATCTGATGCTGTTACAGCTTACCCCCATGCTATCTCTGTCTCTGTCTACCAACCATGCTGCATGGTTTCATTTTGTCATCAGCTTCTGTGGATTTGGACAGGATGTCATAGTATGATAGAAACAGCAACACAAGAAGGCAGCCGTGCTAGAGTGGCTAACTCTTTGTTCTCAAGGCATGTGAATGGAACAGGGTCCCATGTGTTCAGGACCGGGGTCTATGGGTACAGGACATACACTCACACGGATACACACATTCCTGCATGTGTGTGTGTGTGTGCAGGAGTTTTAGTGTGAGTCTGTGAGTAAGTGTGTGTGTGTGGGTTTTGTGCGTGTGTGTGTGTGTATAAGTGTGGGTTTTGTGCGTGTATGTATGAGTGTGTGTGTGTATAAGTGTGTGTGTGTGGGGGTTTTGTGCGTGTATGTATGAGTGTGTGTTGTGCGTGTATGTGTCCATGGCGGTCCCGGTTGGTCCTGTATGGAAGCAATTACTGGCAGTAAGGGCCCACAGACACCCACAGTGCCTCACTCTCTGGGCCAAGCGGAATGTAACTCTCTCTCTCCCTCCCTCCCTCGCTTCACAGCTAAATTACTTTTGTATGAGCCCCAACAGTGGGGCAAGGTGAACCCCTTTTTTATAGGGAACAAATACCCCAGCCATATTTTAATTCCGATCACACTTTTAGAATTTAAGCCCTGAAAATTCCAGCGCTAATTAGGCTGTGTGTGTGTGTGTGTGTGTGTGTGTGTGTGTGTGTGTGTGTGTGTGTGTGTGTGTGTGTGTGTGTGTGTGTGTGTGTGTGTGTGTGTGTGTGTGTGTGTGTGTGTGTGTGTGTGTGTGTGTGTGTGTGTGTGTGTGTGTGTGTGTGTGCAAGGTAAATTGCGAGGCCTTAGCTAGTTCCAGTACTGTACCCCCTTCAGGCACTAGTTACCATAGGGGAGTGAAAGCAATTAGCATACGTTTTTGGGAGGTCCCAATATCATGCAGTTCGTATGAAGTTTGTCAGTGAGGTGTGTGTGTGTGTGTGTGTCAAAATCTGTCAGATTGATTCAGCCCTACCCCTCCTCTCTGCCAGTGAATGGATGGGAATGGACTAGTTGATACTGTTATTAGAGGTCCCATTACAATATCATCCCAGTCATCAGCATTTCTCTCCACTTAATCACCAAATGACCTAAACAAGCTCAAACTACATTGGCAACCTATGCTGAAAGAGTTGAGGCTTTCCTTAATGTCTTTTCTGTTTAAATGGAAGAAGACTGGGAAGAGTGTTATAGTCGGAGTGGGTGTGGTTTCCCAACACAAAGAAGTGTCAAGTGATGACAGCCAGAGTTGACATGTGGTTCACACATGGTACACACACACACACATCGTAGCACACAACACTTTAAACAGTTCATCTCAACTCACAAAGACAAGACTCCTCTAAACTTGGCCTCTGATTGGGTCACACATTCCCCTCCCATGAGTCTTAGTAGTGGTCTGTATGTCGGCAGAAGGACCCCAGATTGTGTTGGCCGAGGATAACGCCCACGTGGTTTGGGCCCGTGCCTGGCCCGCGTCGCCGTGACCTTGGTTTGCTCCCTCTTTCTCTCGTTCTGTTTGTGAATCCTGGGCGCTTCTAAAAGGACCACAATGTCCCCGGCAAACCATTCTTTGGCATTAGGTACAATAACAGATCTGTGGGAAAAGTAGAACTCCAAACTCTGATTCTCTTTCAGGCAAATAAATACTGCTATTTCACGTAACAGCCATTCAGGCTAAACGGTCGGAGATGAACAAAGCTGTGAGCATTTTGTGTCTTTTAATTCTATGTCGGGTCAAGAGCAGTATCAATATTTGTTTTAGTATAAAGCACTTTCTTCCATTAGTCTGCAATCGATAGTCATCAAAAGTATTTGACCTTTGACACAGTAACATGTTGAACTGACACAGTCAAATATTTTGATTGGTGCTAAAGGCTATGCACTGTTTGTGATTGGTGCTTACGACACAGGCAAACGTTGTAATTGGTGCTTTAGATGTGGACAAAAATTGTAATTCGTCCTGCAGATGAAGACACCTTTTGTGATTGGTGCTTTATACACAGGGACAACTTCTGATTGGTGCTTAGACCCAGGCTGAGTCTATGATTGGTGCTTGCAGTAAGATTTAGAGGGTGTGCTGTGGCTGTGTTCTTCCCCATGCCTACATTCTCACTCAGTGATTGTTTAGCCTTCACTGGTGCTTTTGCTGGCTAAGGAATTTCAGGGCTTTAGTAATTTTTTAGTTATGTCTAGTCTCTCTCTCTCTCTCAATCCTCCCACTCTCAAAGTACTTTGTGCTTCTCTAAAATCATACAGTTTCATAGTTATTTGTGGTAAAATGAATCAGTCTTGTGTTTTTATGGACAGTAGTGTTATTTTAGTTTGAAGTACCTACTCTTTTAATAGAATGAGAGGTTTCCATCACATGACTTAAAGATTGTGAAATTCAATACTGTTCAAAATTCTCCTTTTTATTCAGAAAATCCTATTAGGCTCCAATTCCATTCAGATATGTATCACTGTATATTAATGCCATCTAGTATATTACATTGAAGATGCACATCAGCGTTTGAGCAGGGCTGTCAATCCACACACTGCATATCCACTGTCTCTTTCTGGTCCTATCTGTCATGGTGGCTGTGTCTGGTGCCTGACTGGACATTTTGTCACATCACTCTAATGACCAGTGCTGATGCTGGCACTTTTTAAATGACACACTCCTGTTCCGCTCAATACAGCTGCCCTGCAGTCTCTCCTCTGCTCTGTTCTCCGCCCTCTCTCTCTCTCTACCACCCTCCCTCTCTCTCTCTCTCTACCACCCTGTATCTCTCTCTCTCTCTCTCTCTCTCTCTCTACCACCCTGTATCTCTCTCTCTCTCTCTCTCTCTCTCTCTCTCTCTCTCTCTCTCTCTCTCTCTCTCTCTCTCTCTCACCCTCCCTCCCTCTCTCTCTCTCTCTCTCTCTCTCTCTCTCTCTCTCTCTCTCTCTCTCTCTCTCTCTCTGTCTCTCTCTCTGTCTCTCTCTCTGTCTCTCTCTCTCTCTCTGTCTCTCTCTCTCTCTCTGTCTCTCTCTACCACCCTGTCTCTCTCTCTCTCAGTATTTCCACAGTATTTCTCTCTCTCTCTGCTGTACTCCAATCTGCCTTGAGGTCTCCATCACTCAGCCCCGTTAGATAAAAGACCCCCGTCCTCTGATGCGCGTGCACACACACACACACACACACACACACACACACACACACACACACACACACACACACACACTGACTGACTAGTTGGAGCTTTCTCTCCTACCACTGATAACAAGGCTCTGGCCAATGACGAGACGTGTTCATTCATCACAGTTATCTCCTTTCACTCTCCCTCTCTTTTTTCTGTTATTTTGTCTGTTACGTTACTTTTCTCTTTCACTCTTTTTCTTTCTCTGTTCTTTCACTTATTTTCTCTCTTTTAGTCCATTTCTTTAACTCACTTTGCGTGTGTGTCTGTGAGTGTGTGTGTGTCCTCGCTCTTTCTTTAATGTTTACCAACGAGAGCTCACTGTATCCTCCAAGTCCTTTGAGACAGCAGTGTAACAGTAGAGTGGAGGAGAAACCATTTGAGCAGCCCTGCCAGACAATCTAGTGCTGGACCAGACAGACTCCTATTTAAGTTGGTAATCACTTTAACACTCTGCCCATCCGAATCTAGTCAAAACCTCTGGAATGACATGACAAAATGGCCGCCCGACACCACTCATAAATATTCTTCTGGGACATCACCGTGGCGACCACAGCATTCCTCACATCCTCCTGTCCTGTCAGTCTCTTAGTCGTTCTTTTATCTCTTTTTTCTTTTTCTTTCTGTTCCCTTCATCACTCCATACCTCCACCTCCTTCAGAAGTACATAGATGCGCACACACACTGAAAACTTTGGGATGTTTTCCCCTCAAAGTTAAACCCTGGGCCCAAGCTGTCGTTAAGAAACAGCGGTGGCAAAAATTTGGCACTGGCAGCGCCTAACTGGATTGTGGTAATTATTCATTGTGAGAGTGATGTCTTCCAGGGGCTTGATTGATTACGGTTGATATGTGATTTGGTGTAATCTGTCTCCGACTGGGTCTTGTCCAAATTGGCAAGACCTATAAAAAAGAGAAAAAAAGTTATTTTTAAAGAGAGGGTGAAGACGAGCGAGGAAGGCACAGTGAGGGAGGGAGTGGAGTTGGAAGGAGAGAGAGAGGGAGAAATTGGGGCATCTTGTCTTCCTCGTGGCGCCTTGGTCTACCACCCTGTTGTATACACAAACTATAAATCTACAAACAACAAGAGGCAGCCATTTTGTTTAGCCTTCAGTAGAGCTATAGCTAAATGAATAGATTACAAAACCCCTCAGCTAACATTTCATTATTGTCCATTTACATCTCAGATGTCTTTAACAACATTTAAAGGCTATCTTTAAGTATTTGTTGACTCGTTAGTCAGATTTGTTAGCCGAAGTCCTCAAAAGTCTCTTTTCCCCGAGAAGTGTGTCTCTCCCCAGATACACAACAAGCATAAGCATGGCAGAGCTTAAAAGGCCTTGATTAGGTCCATGAATCACACAGGTTGGGGAGATGTAAACGCGTGACACACTCTCGGTGCCCGTGAGTACCCAGGAGACCCTGCTTTGTGTTAATTAGAGCATTCTCCACTGCAATTAGCCCATCCAACAATACACACACAAACTAGCAACGAAGAGCGCGTTCACGCACACACACACACACACACACACACACGGACCGACGGATGCACACACATACATACGCACACACACACGGACCAATGGATGCATACACACACACACGCACAAACACACACACAGTGAGATGGGCCCTTAATGTGTGTCATCAACTCTCTGTTTAGAAGTGTCAGGCCAAGTGTCAAATGAAACAGAACGTGCAAAGCCACACACACATACAACACACAACACACAGCACACAGCACACGCACACACATGCACATATACAGGCACAAACAAACAAATGTGGTTTCAAACTCAAAGTCATTTACACACTAACATGCACTCTCACTGGCACAACCAGACACATTAACTATATAAGGGCACCAAGATAGAAAAACATGGTTGACAACAGCATGCAGACAGAACCAAAAAGCTGTGGAACCTTCCCCTTGGGACAGACACGTAGACAGAACATGGTGGCCAAATGGCCCTTCTACCTCACTCCCTATCTAGTGAATTAAAGCCAGGCGATCTGTGTGCTCCAGCCCTGTCTGGAAGAAATCAAGGCCAGGGGGACCTTAAGTGAGTGAAGCCCCAGCTCGGCACACCCTGGCTGGGGAGATGGGGCCAGAGCAAGACCTCCTGGAGCTCCAACGTGGGACTGGCACTACCTTGTCTTCTCGTTCCGCTCCGCTCGCGCACACACACACACACACACACACACAATCCGTCCCATCCCCGTCCCCGGTGCCTGTCATCTCTGTGGCCGAGCCGCTTAGTCATTCCTCCCCTGTATTTACTTATTTATCCACTATGATGACAGGACCACTACCAATGTCCCTTCAACCCTCCCACCGCCGCCTTTAAAAATGTTAAGAGCCCCGGGCCGTCCGGTTTGATGACTTTGACGTGAGTTAACGCTAGGCCGAGATGTCGGGTGCATTCAGGGGGCTAAGCGTTCTAATGGGTTTACCCCGCTGCATGGCTGGGCCTCCTGCCGCCTCGTGTGTGTGTCAGGGCTACAGTCACTTAATAATTTACCCCCTTCGTCTGTCGTCCCCCCTCTCGTTCTATCCTCTCACCCTCCCATCCGCTGTCTCTCTCTTTCATTCTGCCTCTGGGAATGGGGAGGCCATCCCTTGCTCCCTCCTTCCTTCTCTCTGTGGGATGGATGGAGTGGAGGAGCGACAGAGCGGACGGAGGGAGGCGACAGGCAGCAGAGGAGGATGAGGGCGGAGACAGAGAGAAAGAAAGGGAGTGAGAGATGGATAGAGGGACAGGAGGTGTTCATGGGTGACTGGAGTATAATGGTCACCGCCACTTTTGCTGCACAGACAGGTCTGTAGGCTCTGGGGAGTGTAATGGCCCGTGTGTGTGTGTGTGTGTGTGTGTGTGTGTGTGTGTGTGTGTGTGTGTGTGTGTGTGTGTGTGTGTGTGTGTGTGTGTGTGTGTGTGTGTGTGTGTGTGTGTGTGTGTGTGTGTGTGTGTGTGTGTGTGTGTGTGTGTGTGTGTGTGTGTGTGATCAGTTGCAAAGAACACGTCCTCACCATGAGAGCATAGGAGTGACGACATAGTGTGTGACTAAATCTATTTTTGGTTGATATAAAGTCAACTCATTTTCCTAACCAGTATATATCTGTGTGGACAATGTGATATTTGCACCTAGTTCTGTGCTCTATCCCTACAGTGAGGTCTGAACAGAGCTTTTCTGACTGCGGGGTCAAAGCTTTCCCCCTGAAAATGACTCTTCAATTAATCTTCTCTGTCATCAACCGTTAGCCATGTTGTCATCGATCAGGTGTAGACAGGATGCAAAGCCCCCCCCCCCCGGTCAGTCCCATCACTGTTCTGCAGGATAATTGGTTCTTGTTCTGCATGGAACTGGTTCTAAGGAGTAGAGAACCGTCCAAAACCGTAGCCATGTATGTAATGATCAAATAATGTAACTTGGCTCTGTGTGAGAATGTGTTTTAAAACGCGAGAGCTTTCAACAGCGACTCCCCATGCCAGTGGCCTCCTGATCCCTCCATGTATTTTAATATGACTTGATGTTCGCTGTTCACTTAAAACCCGCTGTAATTGAAACCAGATGGCGGAATAATAATCATTTATTTTTTCTTTCTTCTCTGTTGCGTCCTCTAAGCCGATTTCTGCCTCGTAGAATAGTGTTCAATTAGGGGGCTTGGAGGGAGGAGAGTGCAAACCCAGAGAGAGGGAGAGATTAAGGAAAACAAAACCTGTATGTGAATAATCACTTTTATTTTGTTCAATATGTGGAAAATACTACATTTCCCAGAATGCCTTAAAAAATGAGCCAAACAAATGAAATGAAATGGTTGGTGGAAATATAATTGGCTATTCTAAACACTATGGTTTAAAGAATATGAACATTGTTTCCAGAACAAATTGATATATTCTTTGGTATCTGAAAGTGTGACCTGTCAGATTCAGTGAGACCTCATGTTCAGTGGAATTTCTTTGAATTGCACAGTGGTGTAAAAAGTCCCCAATTGTCATACTTGAATAAAAGTATAGATACCTTAATAGAAAGTTACTCAATTGAAAGTCTCCCAGTAAAATACTACTTGAGTAGAAGTCTAAAGTATGTTGTTTTAAATAAATGTTATTTCTAAAATATACTAAAGCATCAAAGGTAAAAGTTTAAATCAATTATTATATTAAGCAAAGCAGACGGCACCATTTTCTCGTTTTTCTGTACGGATAGCCAGGGGCACACTCCAACACTCAGACGTCATTTACTGATAGCCAGGGGCACACTCCAACACTCAGACGTCATTTACTGATAGCCAGGGGCACACTCCAACACTCAGACATCATTACAGATAGCCAGGGGCACACTCCAACACTCAGACATCATTTACAGATAGCCAGGGGCACACTCCAACACTCAGACATCATTTACAGATAGCCAGGGGCACACTCCAACACTCAGACATCATTACAGATAGCCAGGGGCACACTCCAACACTCAGACATCATTTACAGATAGCCAGGGGCACACTCCAACACTCAGACATCATTTACAGATAGCCAGGGGCACACTCCAACACTCAAACATCATTTACAGATAGCCAGGGGCACACTCCAACACTCAGACATCATTTACAGATAGCCAGGGGAACACTCCAACACTCAGACATCATTTACAGATAGCCAGGGGCACACTCCAACACTCAGACATCATTACAGATAGCCAGGGGCACACTCCAACACTCAGACATCATTACAGATAGCCAGGGGAACACTCCAACACTCAGACATCATTACAGATAGCCAGGGGCACACTCCAACACTCAGACGTCATTTACTGATAGCCAGGGGCACACTCCAACACTCAGACGTCATTTACTGATAGCCAGGGGCACACTCCAACACTCAGACATCATTACAGATAGCCAGGGGCACACTCCAACACTCAGACATCATTTACAGATAGCCAGGGGCACACTCCAACACTCAGACATCATTTACAGATAGCCAGGGGCACACTCCAACACTCAGACATCATTACAGATAGCCAGGGGCACACTCCAACACTCAGACATCATTTACAGATAGCCAGGGGCACACTCCAACACTCAGACATCATTTACAGATAGCCAGGGGCACACTCCAACACTCAAACATCATTTACAGATAGCCAGGGGCACACTCCAACACTCAGACATCATTTACAGATAGCCAGGGGAACACTCCAACACTCAGACATCATTTACAGATAGCCAGGGGCACACTCCAACACTCAGACATCATTACAGATAGCCAGGGGCACACTCCTACACTCAGACATCATTTACAGATAGTCAGGAGCACACTCCAACACTCAGACATCATTTACAGATAGCCAGGGGCACACTCCAACACTCAGACATCATTACAGATAGCCAGGGACACACTCCAACACTCAGACATCATTACAGATAGCTAGGGACACACTCCAACACTCAGACATCATTACAGATAGCCAGGGGCACACTCCAACACTCAGACATCATTTACAGATAGCCAGGGGCACACTCCAACACTCAGACATCATTTACAGATAGCCAGGGGCACACTCCAACACTCAGACATCATTTACAGATAGCCAGGGGCACACTCCAACACTCAGACATCATTACAGATAGCCAGGGGCACACTCCAACACTCAGACATCATTTACAGATAGCCAGGGGCACACTCCAACACTCAGACATCATTACAGATAGCCAGGGGCACACTCCAACACTCAGACATCATTACAGATAGCCAGGGGAACACTCCAACACTCAGACATCATTACAGATAGCCAGGGGCACACTCCAACACTCAGACATCATTACAGATAGCCAGGGGAACACTCCAACACTCAGACATCATTACAGATAGCCAGGGGCACACTCCAACACTCAGACATCATTACAGATAGCCAGGGGAACACTCCAACACTCAGACATCATTACAGATAGCCAGGGGCACACTCCAACACTCAGACATCATTACAGATAGCCAGGGGAACACTCCAACACTCAGACATCATTACAGATAGCCAGGGGAACACTCCAACACTCAGACATCATTACAGATAGCCAGGGGAACACTCCAACACTCAGACATCATTACAGATAGCCAGGGGAACACTCCAACACTCAGACATCATTACAGATAGCCAGGGGAACACTCCAACACTCAGACATCATTACAGATAGCCAGGGGAACACTCCAACACTCAGACATCATTACAGATAGCCAGGGGAACACTCCAACACTCAGACATCATTACAGATAGCCAGGGGAACACTCCAACACTCAGACATCATTACAGATAGCCAGGGGAACACTCCAACACTCAGACATCATTACAGATAGCCAGGGGAACACTCCAACACTCAGACATCATTACAGATAGCCAGGGGAACACTCCAACACTCAGACATCATTACAGATAGCCAGGGGAACACTCCAACACTCAGACATCATTACAGATAGCCAGGGGAACACTCCAACACTCAGACATCATTACAGATAGCCAGGGGAACACTCCAACACTCAGACATCATTACAGATAGCCAGGGGAACACTCCAACACTCAGACATCATTACAGATAGCCAGGGGAACACTCCAACACTCAGACATCATTACAGATAGCCAGGGGAACACTCCAACACTCAGACATCATTACAGATAGCCAGGGGAACACTCCAACACTCAGACATCATTACAGATAGCCAGGGGAACACTCCAACACTCAGACATCATTACAGATAGCCAGGGGAACACTCCAACACTCAGACATCATTTACAGATAGCCAGGGGCACACTCCAACACTCAGACATCATTACAGATAGCCAGGGGAACACTCCAACACTCAGACATCATTACAGATAGCCAGGGGAACACTCCAACACTCAGACATCATTACAGATAGCCAGGGGAACACTCCAACACTCCAACACTCAGACATCATTACAGATAGCCAGGGGAACACTCCAACACTCAGACATCATTACAGATAGCCAGGGGCACACTCCAACACTCAGACATCATTACAGATAGCCAGGGGAACACTCCAACACTCCAACACTCAGACATCATTACAGATAGCCAGGGGAACACTCCAACACTCAGACATCATTACAGATAGCCAGGGGAACACTCCAACACTCCAACACTCAGACATCATTACAGATAGCCAGGGGAACACTCCAACACTCAGACATCATTACAGATAGCCAGGGGAACACTCCAACACTCCAACACTCAGACATCATTACAGATAGCCAGGGGAACACTCCAACACTCAGACATCATTACAGATAGCCATGGGCACACTCCAACACTCAGACATCATTACAGATAGCCATGGGAACACTCCAACACTCAGACATCATTACAGATAGCCAGGGGAACACTCCAACACTCCAACACTCAGACATCATTACAGATAGCCAGGGGCACACTCCAACACTCAGACATCATTACAGATAGCCAGGGGAACACTCCAACACTCAGACATCATTACAGATAGCCAGGGGCACACTCCAACACTCAGACATCATTACAGATAGCCAGGGGAACACTCCAACACTCCAACACTCAGACATCATTACAGATAGCCAGGGGAACACTCCAACACTCAGACATCATTACAGATAGCCATGGGCACACTCCAACACTCAGACATCATTACAGATAGCCAGGGGCACACTCCAACACTCAGACATCATTACAGATAGCCAGGGGAACACTCCAACACTCCAACACTCAGACATCATTACAGATAGCCAGGGGCACACTCCAACACTCAGACATCATTACAGATAGCCAGGGGAACACTCCAACACTCCAACACTCAGACATCATTACAGATAGCCATGGGAACACTCCAACACTCAGACATCATTACAGATAGCCAGGGGAACACTCCAACACTCCAACACTCAGACATCATTACAGATAGCCAGGGGCACACTCCAACACTCAGACATCATTACAGATAGCCAGGGGAACACTCCAACACTCAGACATCATTACAGATAGCCAGGGGCACACTCCAACACTCAGACATCATTACAGATAGCCAGGGGAACACTCCAACACTCAGACATCATTACAGATAGCCAGGGGCACACTCCAACACTCAGACATCATTACAGATAGCCAGGGGAACACTCCAACACTCAGACATCATTACAGATAGCCAGGGGAACACTCCAACACTCAGACATCATTACAGATAGCCAGGGGCACACTCCAACACTCAGACATCATTACAGATAGCCAGGGGAACACTCCAACACTCAGACATCATTACAGATAGCCAGGGGAACACTCCAACACTCCAACACTCAGACACTCCAACACTCCAACACTCAGACATCATTTACAAAAGATGCATTTCTGTTTAGTGAGTCTGCCAGATCAGAGGCAGTAGGGATGATCACGTGTTCTTTTGATAAGAGTGTGAATTTCACAATTTTCCGGTCCTGCTAAGCATTCAGGGATAATGCATGAAGTAAAAAGTACCATATTTTCTTTAGGAATGTAGTGAAGTAAAGGTTGTCCATAATATAAATATTAAAGTAAAGTACAAATACCCCCCAAAACGACTTAAGTAGTACTTTAAAGTATTTTTACTTAAGTACTTTACACCACTGGAATTGCACTGAATTAAATTGTCCTTCCTGTCGCTCAAACTCAAATAGAAATTCTACATCCTGTGGTGTGTGGCCAATTCAATTTGGATTTCAACTCATGAGTTGAATGGGAGTCTATTCCCAAGTTCTGAAATGAGCACAGCCCTGGTGTGTGCATGTGTGTATGTAGTCTTTCATACTGTTAGATACATTTGAAACTGTTTCTGTTCAACTCATTTCTATTCCAACACATTGGATGTGTTTTTGTGAGACATTCATTCAGTGTTTCTCTGCCTCATTAGAATGTCTGTGTTCATAGTGTTTGTCATTGTAGTTAACAGTCATGTTCTGAGTCATGTGTGCGCCATAAATACAGCTCCCCCCGGCTAACGAAATGCACATGTTTTATGTTCCTCTTCCCACTACTAGCTCAGTATTTGGACGGGGGAGTTCTACAGATTGTGCGCAAGTCTTTCTTTTTAGATGTTTGGACCCTGTCTTAGCCTGAGCTCATCACACATTACTTTGATATGAAAAGCAGTCGTGGACATCTCCCGTTAGCCCAAAACAAGTGGTGAAGGTTGAACGCATGCGATCAGAACAGACCTCGCCTCATTCCCATTACTTCATCAGCTCACCACTGTGCAGAGTCACAGCAGGTGGCAAGGACTCACACACACACACACACACACACACACACACACACACACACACACACACACACACACACACACACACACACACACACACACACACACACACACACACACTGGCAAGCTCAAGATAGAATTTGTGCTAAACCACAGATGTAGAATCAGATTACTCTACCCGTCCAATCCTAACCTTAAAAGGCATGGCAAAAATATCTGACTGACCCTGTATCAGTTAGGGACAATTTCTCCCTACTGTGCTCATTAGTGAAGACTACATGACCAAAAGTATATGTGGACACCTGCTCGTCAAACATCTCATTCATTAGCTAATACAGTACCTACAGTATGAGGAGCAAACCATTGTGACTGTAGGGGTAACCCCCACACCCCTGTTCTTATAGTGGAGTGGATTGGTCCATGTGTCAGGGGGAGGTAATTGATGACAGCAGTGAGAGTGAGTAAACTGGCCAATCACCAGCCCAACAGACACGCACCACCGACCATGCTATGCAGACCAGAGGCTTATCTAGTGCTGATGCTCTCTCTGTCTCTCTCTCTCAGCAAACATATGCGACTGTGTATACTTAAAAGTGTATACTTAAAACGCTCACTCTTAACCAGGCTCCCTAACTCGAAGCCTTCTCTTCGGCTCACACACCCAGCTCAGCTAGAGATAAGGGGAGCGTGAAAGGGAGCTCAGACCTTCACTAAGAGAGGTAAAGACATATTAGTGAGGGCATTCATACAGAGAGAGATGGAGAGAGAGACGCCTTCCTCTCACCTCTCTAATCCAGAGAACTTCTTCTAAAGAAACTGTGGCTCCGGTGGGGGTGGGGTTAGTGGGGCGGGCGGGCTGCCAGGGTTGCCACGGCAGCGTTCCAGATGGGCGGTCCGGTTCTCTCTGGAGGGGGACAGGGGGCTGCCTGGGAAAGACACACCACACCGCTCCACTCTACTCTGTGACTGGACCTGACTGTCTGGGGAAGACCACGGGTCTGTGAAAGAGAAGAGGAGGGAGGAGGGAGGGGAAGAGTGGAGACCTGTCTGGGGAGGGGAGGGGAGAGAAAGGAAGAAAATAGATAGAGGAAGGAGGGAGAGTGGGAGTTAAGAAAGAGTGATAAAGGAGAGGAAGGGGAGTTGGTGAGGTAGGATGAAGGAGTGGAAAGGAGGAGGAAATGATGGAACGGGATGGAAGAGGACAGTAGAGGTGAAGAGAGGACAGTAGAGGTGAAGAGGACAGTAGAAGACAGTAGAGGTGAAGATAGGACAGTAGAGGACAGTAGAGGACAGCAGATGTGAAGAGAGGACAGTAAAGGACAGCAGAGGTGAAGAGAGGACAGTAGAAGTGAAGAGAGGACAGTAGAGGACAGCAGATGTAAAGAGAGGAGAGTAGAGGTGAAGAGAGGACAGTAGAAGACAGTAGAGGTGAAGAGAGGACAGTAGAGGTGAAGAGAGGACAGTAGAGGACAGCAGAGGTGAAGAGAGGACAGTAGAGGTGAAGAGAGGACAGTAGAGGACAGTAGAGGTGAAGAGAGGACAGTAGAGGTGAAGAGAGGACAGTAGAGGACAGTAGAGTACAGTAGAGGTGAAGAGAGGACAGTAGAGGACAGTAGAGGTGAAGAGAGGACAGTAGAGGTGAAGAGAGGACAGTAGAAGACAGTAGAGGTGAAGAGGACAGTAGAGGTGAAGAGAGGACAGTAGAGGTGAAGAGGACAGTAGAAGACAGTAGAGGTGAAGAGAGGACAGTAGAGGACAGTAGAGGACAGCAGATGTGAAGAGAGGACAGTAGAGGACAGCAGAGGTGAAGAGAGTACAGTAGAAGTGAAGAGAGGACAGTAGAGGACAGCAGATGTAAAGAGAGGAGAGTAGAGGTGAAGAGAGGACAGTAGAGGACAGTAGAGGTGAAGAGAGGACAGTAGAGGACAGCAGAGGTGAAGAGAGGACAGTAGAGGTGAAGAGAGGACAGTAGAGGACAGTAGAGGACAGCAGATGTGAAGAGAGGACAGTAGAGGACAGCAGAGGTGAAGAGAGGACAGTAGAAGTGAAGAGAGGACAGTAGAGGACAGTAGAGGACAGCAGATGTAAAGAGAGGAGAGTAGAGGTGAAGAGAGGACAGTAGAGGACAGTAGAGGTGAAGAAAGGACAGTAGAGGACAGCAGAGGTGAAGAGGGGACAGTAGAGGTGAAGAGAGGACAGTAGAGGTGAAGAGAGGACAGTAGAGGTGAAGAGAGGACAGTAGAGGACAGTAGAGTACAGTAGAGGTGAAGAGAGGACAGTAGAGGACAGTAGAGGTGAAGAGAGGACAGTTGAGGTGAAGAGAGGACAGTAGAGGTGAAGAGGACAGTAGAAGACAGTAGAGGTGAAGAGAGGACAGTAGAGGTGAAGAGAGGACAGTAGAAGACAGTACAGGTGAAGAGAGGACAGTAGAGGTCAGTAGAGGTGAAGAGAGGACAGTAGAGGACAGTAGAGGTGAAGTGAAGACAGTAGAGGTGAAGAGAAGACAGTAGAGGACAGTAGAGGTGAAGAGAGGACAGTAGAGGTGAAGAGAGGACAGTAGTGGACAGTATAGGTGAAGAGAGGACAGTAGAGGTGAAGAGAGGACAGTAGAGGACAGTAGAGGTGAAGAGAGGACAGTAGAGGTGAAGAGAGGACAGTAGAGGACAGTAGAGGTGAAGAGAGGACAGTTGAGGCGAAGAGAGGACAGTAGAGGTGAAGAGAGAACAGTAGAGGACAGTCGAGGTGAAGAGAGGACAGTAGAGGACAGTCGAGGTGAAGAGAGGACAGTAGAAGACAGTAGAGGTGAAGAGAGGACAGTAGAGGTCAGTAGAGGTGAAGAGAGGACAGTAGAGGACAGTAGAGGTGAAGTGAAGACAGTAGAGGTGAAGAGAAGACAGTAGAGGACAGTAGAGGTGAAGAGAGGACAGTAGTGGACAGTAGAGGACAGCAGATGTAGAGAGAGGACAGTAGAGGTGAAGAGAGGACAGTAGAGGACAGCAGAGGTGAAGAGAGGACAGCAGAGGTGAAGAGAGGACAGTAGAGGTGAATAGAGGACAGTAGGGGTGAAGAGAGGACAGTAGAGGTCAGTAGAGGTGAAGAGAGGACAGTAGAGGACAGTAGAGGTGAAGAGAGGACAGTAGAGGACAGTAGATGTGAAGAGAGGACAGTAGAGGACAGTAGAGGTGAAGAGAGGACAGTAGATGACAGTAGAGGTGAAGAGAGGACAGTAGAGGACAGTAGAGGTGAAGAGAGGACAGTAGAGGACAGTAGAGGTGAAGAGAGGACAGTAGATGACAGTAGAGGTGAAGAGAGGACAGTAGAGGTGAAGAGAGGACAGTAGAGGACAGTAGAGGTGAAGAGAGGACAGTAGAGGTGAATAGAGGACAGTAGGGGTGAAGAGAGGACAGTAGAGGACAGTAGAGGTGAAGAGAGGACAGTAGAGGACAGTAGAGGTGAAGAGAGGACAGTAGAGGTCAGTAGAGGTGAAGAGAGGACAGTAGAGGACAGTAGAGGTGAAGAGAGGACAGTAGAGGACAGTAGATGTGAAGAGAGGACAGTAGAGGACAGTAGAGGTGAAGAGAGGACAGTAGATGACAGTAGAGGTGAAGAGAGGACAGTAGAGGACAGTAGAGGTGAAGAGAGGACAGTAGAGGACAGTGGAGGTGAAGAGAGGACAGTAGAGGTGAAGAGAGGACAGTAGAGGTGAAGAGAAGACAGTAGAGGTGAAGAGAGGACAGTAGAGGACAGTAGAGGTGAAGAGAGGACAGTAGAGGACAGTGGAGGTGAAGAGAGGACAGTAGAGGTGAAGAGAGGACAGTAGAGGTGAAGAGAAGACAGTAGAGGTGAAGAGAGGACAGTAGAGGTGAAGAGAGGACAGTAGAGGTGAAGAGAGGACAGTAGAGGACAGTAGAGGTGAAGAGAGGACAGTAGTGGACAGTAGATGTGAAGAGAGGACAGTAGAGGTGAAGAGAGGACAGTAGAGGTGAAGAGAGGACAGTAGAGGTGAAGAGAGGACAGTAGAGATTAAGAGAGGACAGTAGAGGTGAAGAGAGGACAGTAGAGATTAAGAGAGGACAGTAGAGGTGAAGAGAGGGTAGGAGGAAAGGAGAGAAGGAGAGTACAACAGGAGGGGGGCTTGGCTGCAGTATAGTGTCTTACTCAGCTCATCTGCCCATACAGACATTTCCACATACAGACATTTATATGGCCCTAACCATAGAACAGGTGATAAAACTCACCCCTCCTCCCCCATCATCCCCCCTTCATCCTACCTCCCTTAACCTTCAACCCCTCCTACTCCTCCCACCATCCCCGTGGCCCTCTCTCTCCTTGCCTCCTCTCTGGGGGAGAGACAGAGGGCCCGTTGTGTTAACGTGAGGCCTGCTAATTGTTGGGTTAAGGGGGAGGGAGGAGGGATGGAGGGGGGAGAGAGAAGGGGTGAGGGAGAGGGCTGGGCCCCGGGCGTCAGGATTAGCTGTAATTCAGTCACTGGAACGCTCTCAACCGCTGCCTCGGTCAGGGCCAAGGGGCCACGGCTCTGTGTACGTGCATGCCCGTGTGAGTGAGTAGGTTTGAGGTGCAGTGAATCAATAGAGGTTATAATCCCCATGTATCCCCTTCTCATCATCTTCATAGTCAACTACAACACGTTTCACACATTTCCCTTTCACTCCATATCCTTCAGAAAATACAAGACATTTCTTTAAGAGATTTCTCTGAGCTGATTCATCTCTATCAAAACCATTCCTTTGGTATTGAACGTCTATGTTACAGTCGTCCATTGAGCAGCATAGTAGCAGTATTAGTCAGAAGAATTGTGTGTGTGTGTGTGTGTGTGTGTGTGTGTGTGTGTGTGTGTGTGTGTGTGTGTGAATACAGCCCTGCACTTTATATCAGTCTTTCTTTCACACAGAGGTTCTACTTATCAGTGGAACCCAGATTATCTACACTATCTATGACAAAGACAATACCATCATGTATCTCTCTCTCTCTCTTTCTCTCTCTCTCTCTCTCTCTCTCTCTCTGTCTTTCTATCTCTCTCTCTCTCTGTCTTTCTATCTCTCTCTCTCTCTCTCCGTCTCTCTCTCTCTCTCTCTCTCTCCGTCTTTCTCTCTTTCTCTCTCTCTCTCAGTTACAAGTGGTAGGTTGTTCACTGTGTGTCATATGATGTCTTGTGGCCCTGTGTGTGTGTGTGTTACGTCGGACCACTCTAACAAACAGTAACAGTTCTATCCCCGACGAGCGCCATCTGATCGTCATGCCGCCCCTTGTCACATGAAGAAACGCGCGCACACACACACACACACACACACACACACACACACACACACACACACACACACACACACACACACACACACACACACACACACACACACACACACACACACACACACACACACACACACACACACACACACACACTAAGGACCAGTGCTATCGCTGGGGTGTGTTTGTGTGTGTGAAGGAGATAGACGAGGTGTGTGTGTGTGTGTGTGCGAGCGTTCATATATATGTGTGTGTGACTGTACATCAGGTCATTGTCAGCACCAGCACACAGACATGTTCTCCTGCTTATTACCTCCAGAATAATAAGAGTAAAGAAGAGGCCTGGGTTCTATCAACACAGCCTGGCCATCATGACTCTCCTCCAGAACCTTCTACCAGCTTCCTCCACTGTTTATTGTGTTTCTACCGGACTTAGAACAATAGCCGTTTGAGCTCAGAACAAACTAATGCTGCCCTGTAAGTATCGGTCCAACCTTACCGTTTTACTGTTAGCTAATGAGAGGGTTGGAGCCAAAGTCAATGTGTCTCTGTGGGGTGTGTGAGTGTGTGTGTGTGTGAGTGTGTGTGTGTGTGTGTGTGTGTGGGTGTGGGGACAGGGTGTGTGTGGGGGGGAGGGGGGCGGGGGGTGCGTGCGTACGTGTGTGTCTAGTCTTGTATACGACAAGTTTGTTCTAGAAAGTTCCAGTGCTCTTAATGGGGTGACCTGTCTCTAACCCTCTAATCATTTGTTTCTGCTACGCTTTATGTATCACCAACACTGGCACCAATATCCTTGTTCCACTCCCCTCCCTCCCTCTCTCCCTCCTTCCCCCTCTCTCTACCTCCCATTCCTTCTCTTTTTGTCAGCTGAAAGGGCAATTTTATTTGGTTTTGCTTCGGCCGTGATTTTCATTTCAGCAGAGCAAGAAAATTGCAATATAACAAGGCAGCAAACATCGCCATTTAATAATTGTGACTTTTGGAGCACCTCATCACTTCCCGCCCCTCTCCCTCTCTTTTTCTCTTCTGTTGTTTACTTTAACAGGTTCCCTCGCTCCGTCAGAAAATGAAGAAAGGCCTACTCAGCCCCACTGTAAGAGCTTGGGGAAATTGGCTCCTCCGATGATTGTTTTAACACCCCTAATTTTGAGAGAGGCCTCCAGGGCTGGATACAGACTGTCTTGTACCCCTACTTGGACAATTTGTCCCATTTAGTTATTGAACTGGGTTAACAGACAGACAGAGCAGTGGGAGAGAGAGGTCTAGGTGGTGTGGTGAAGAGAGCAGTGGAGTGGTGGAGCTAGCATGGTGTTTAGCAACCCCGAGGGGAAGGCAGGGCAGGAAGGCCGTAGAGTAGCATCTCTCTTTCGATCTTTATCTTTGGAATATTATTAGTTAAAATGTTGTATTTGATGAACAAATCATTATAATCAACAGTGAAGTACCTTTAATGGCCCTGTATTGGCTCAGTTGGTAAAGCATGGCACTTGCAACACCGGGGTTGTGGGTTTGATTCCCACGGGGGACCATTACAAATAGAGTATGAAAATGTATTCTCTCACTACTGTAAGTCGCTCTGGATAAGAGCATCTGCTAAATGATTCAAATGTAAATGTTTTACAATCTTCAGTTTTTAAGTCCAACTCACTCAACTATGTTTTTTGTTGTATTACTCTACACAACTATCAAATCAATGAACCTAATAAAATACATCTATAAAAATCTGTAAATAGTGTAATATCCCATCATAAAACAATAGAGGCCATGTGACAGAAGGGGTACACAGTGCCCCCCTCTGGGCCGAGCGCACAGGTACCGTCTGGGACAGGTCAGAGGTCAAGGTTGGAACCATTTCCTGTCTAGTCATGACCTCCTGTGATGTGCAAATGACCCAGGGGACGATGTCGTCACCCAGCACCATTCATGGTCTGCTGTAACAGAGAGGCTGATTTGGGCTAACAGGAGACGTTAACTGTCATGTGCAGTCATGTTGGAGTGAGTGAACAATTTCATTCATTCATTGAATTAATTAATAAATGAATGAAGACATCAATGAATGAACAAATGAATACAGCTCAGCTTTGTTATATTTGTAACGTTTGTGGACATTCTGTAAGTCGTCTAGTGTAGAAAGACAGCTGACAGCTGTCCAACTGCCTTTCACTGAGACTCATGTAATGTTTCAGAACAGACTGAGAGTGTGGTCACTTGGGTGTGGGATGCTATGGCAGAGGAGTAACCTCATGCACAGACACGTATTGATCCCTGCAAGCCTGAGTGGATGCAGCCCATCTATGAAATGAACTGCACCCTGTCATATAGTGCTGCCCAGGATGTCTGTCCCCACCGGGAGAGAGGGGAAGAGAACCACTACAACACACCAGTGGACTATCACAACACAGATCTAAGTGAATAACTACACACTAGCTCAACACACAGATGAATACTGACACCTCTCTCTCTCTCTCTCTCTCTTTCTGTCCCTCACTCTCTGTCTTTCTCTCTCTCTGTCTCATGTATAGATGCGCACGCATGCGCACACACACACACACACACACTACCCCCTCAGCCCCCCCCCCCCACCGCGTCCACATCACGCACACCCTCCCTCCCCCTAGTCACTGCAGTGCCACCTCTCCCTCCCTCTCTCCCTCTCTTCACTTTTATTCTAATGAGTTGCAACACTGATAACGAGCCTGATGATCTTCCATTGATTTGACTATCACTTGCTTGTCTGGTAATTGATCCGTAGCTGAGCCTCTGGTTAATTATATGGTCTTGGACATGGCCCCCGGCTCCGAGGGGAATCTCAAGTCCTGCAGAATAATACTTTTAATAAAGGACTCTATTACTGACGTGTGATACTCTTCTGCCTCTGCGTTTACCCTTCTTTCTCTTTTCTCTCTCCTTCCTTATTTCTCTCCCTCTTTTTTCTTTTTTTTTCTCTTTCGCTCTCTCTTTCGCTCTCTCTCTCTCCCTCCCTCTGTCTCTCTATAGCTGTTTCTCTCCTCCTTCTCTCTCTCTTTTCTCTCGCTCTCTTCTCTCCCCCTCTCTTCCTCTCTTTTCTCTTTCCCTCTCTTCTTTGGCTCTCTATTTCCTCCATGGCCACTGCCATTACAAGAGAGAAGGATGGAGAGTGGGCAGTGAAGAGAGAGAGAGAAAGACAGAGCGAGGGATATTGGCAGACTCCTCTCCATCCTCCCACAAATAACAGCCATTAACAGGCCAGATCAGGAGCTGAGCCACCAGGTTGACTTGAAACACTGAGTGCCACTCGAAAAACTAAGAGACCAGCACATTTACAGAGAGAGGGGGATGTGTGTGTGTGCGCGCCTGTGTGTGTGGTTATGTGTGCATGTGTGTGTGTGTGTGTGTGTGAATGAGAGAGAGAAAGACCGAGTGAGAGATGTGTATGGAGGGTAGAAAGGAGCGTCGGCCATTGAATTGTCACTTAATGTAATTAGCGTGATGCTCCTGCCGTGTGTGCGTTACCTTTTCACAGTGTGGTTAAAAGCAGAGCATGACACACTAATGGAAAGGGAACACCTACTCCCTTTACCACGCGGCTCAGACTGCCTGTGGCTTTTGTAGCGGCCACCACGCGTTTATGCTTAAAGACAAAACGCAGACAGAGAGGGAGAGTGGAAGAAAGAGAGGGGGGAGCAAGAGAGAGGGAAATGGAGGGGGAAGGAGAGAGAGAGGGATGGAAAGAAAGAGGGAAAGAGAAAAGTGAGAACATGAGGGAGAGAGATGACAAGAGAAAGATACAATAATCCAAATAAAGGTGAAAGACAAAAAGAGGTATTTTAAGTTCCTGTAACCATTATGTCTCCCTCTTCCCCCTCCTCCTCGTCTGCTCCAAAATTCTCCATTGTACCAATTGGAGGTAAATGCTACAGTGCTAATCTCCTGTAAAGGTTAGCCCAGTGCCGTCATTAGCACTGCACAGAGGCTTTTAACCGACAGACAGGCAGCCGCCGTCTCCTACAATTTGCCACAAAATCCGAAGTGGCTTTATACATCAGAAGCCATTTAATTTAACGGAGGAGATGAGTTAATTCTCTTTCTCTTCCTCTCTCTTTATCCCTCGCTTCTCAAAGATCACAGTGACATCTCCCTCGCCACCGCGGTCCGGGGATCACAGTATGTCCTTTTTTCTCTGATGATGGAGGAATGATAAAAGGAGGTAGAGAGGAAGATAGGAGCAGTAATAGAGGGGGGGAAATGTCACTGCATTGTTCTAGTGATTTAGAAGTAGAGAGCATTCTCTTTATTTTTTCTGTTTTCTCTCTCTCTCTCTGTCTCTTTATAGAGCTCTCTCTCTCTCTGTCTCTTTATAGAGCTCTCTCTCTCTCTCTCTGTCTCTCTCCGTCTGTCTCTCTATTGTGCACTCTCTCCTCTCTCTCTCCAAATCTCTGTCGCTCTCTCTCTTTCTGTCTCTCTAGTGCTCTCTCTCTCCTCCTCTCTCTCTCTAAATCGCTCTGTCGCTCTCTCTCTCTCACTCTCTCTCTCTCTCTCTCTCTATAGCGCTCTCTCTCTCCTCTCTCTCCTCTCTCTCTCTCTGTCTCTATATTTCTCTCTCTCTTTCAGTCTCTCTCTCTCTTTCAGTCTCTCTATATTTCTCTCTCTCTGCTCTCTCTTTCTCTCTCTCTTTCAGCTTTCAGTCTCTCTCTCCTCTCTCTCTCTCTCTTTCAGTCTCTCTCTCTCTCTCTCTTTCTCTCGCTCTCTCTCGCTCTCTCTCTTTCTCTCGCTCTCTCTCGCTCTCGCTCTCTCTCGCTCTCGCTCTCTCTCGCTCTCTCTCCTCCTCTCTCTCTCTCTCTTTCTCTCTCTCCTCTCTCTCTTTAAGTCTCTCTCTCTCTCTCTCTCTCTCTCTCTCTCTCTCTCTCTCTCTCTCTCTCTCTCTCTCTCTCTCTCTCTCTCTCTCTCTCTCTCTCTCTCTCTCTCTCTCTCTCTCTCTCTCTCTCTCTCTCTCTCTCTCTCTCTCTCTCTCTCTCTCTCTCTCTCTCTCTCTCTCTCTCTCCTCCCGCTCTCTTTGTATTCCCATACCTTTGTGGGGCTGTGCTGCTGTGGGGACCAATTTGGCTCAAATGGAGCCTCTTCCTCATTTTTTTCCTTAATTAAAATCTGAAAGCATCCACACGGGGTTACCCTGTGTGTGTGTGTGTGTGTGTGTGTGTGTGTGTGTGTGTGTGTGTGTGTGTGTGTGTGTGTGTGTGTGTGTGTGTGTGTGTGTGTGTGTGTGTGTGTGTGTGTGTGTGTGTGTGTGTGTGTGTGTGTGTGTGTGTGTGTGTGAGTGTGTGTGTGGCTGCCTCCTTAGTTCCATTAGTCTTATAGAGATTGGGATAAAACAGACAAAGGCTCCAGACTTTGTAATGATGCCGTGTCTTCTGCACATTTTTGTGTTCTCATATCACCAAATAACTCTAGATCACAATTTGTGTTTTTTTTATTAGAAAGAATACTGTGAGTGTTATGTATGAAAAAATTGATAAAGCAGACTATTTGGCTTGTTATGTATAACTAACAAAAAACGAGCTTTTACCCAAAAATATGAAGAGCTAAATGTGTTGTATTAGACAGCATAAGGAGTGTGCAGGTGTGTGTGCATGTGTGTGTGTGTGTGTGTGTGTGTGTGTGTGTGTGTGTGTGTGTGTGCATGCGTGTGTGTGTGTGTGTGTGTGTGCATGTGTGTGTGTGTGTTGCGGTGAGCGGTGGAGGTCCCACAGGAGGACTAGATGCTCTGAGATGCGCTGGCCGCTCGCAGCGCAAACGGCTTCTCCAGTGACGCTAGCTCCCCAGCTCCCCTCAGTAGCGTGGGGAGGAGTGTGTGTGTGTGGGAGCGTAAGCGCGATGTCATTGAGCGTCTCCAAAAGGAGCGGCGCAGTTGACTCAGTTGAGCCTGCGCTGGTCCTCACACACTCACTCCTCTCACATGCAAACACACACACGCTCACACACACTCAGGCATTCAGTCACACAGCTGCTGCTGCGGAGCGCGGAGGAGTTACAGAGAGACGGAGGGAGGAGAGAGAGAAGGGACAGGCAGCACCAGCAAAGAGAGAGAGAGAGAAGGAGGAAGAGAGAGAGGAAGAGAGAGAAAGGACAGGCAGCACCAGCAAAGAGAGAGAGAGAAGGAGGAAGAGAGAGAAGCAGGCAGGGAGGGGTGGATTGCTGCTGTCACACTTTCACACCTAATGTCTACGTTGGGATAGAGAGATTTGATGGTAAGAGAAGTTCATGTGTTATATTGATGGTTAGGTTGAATGTTTTTATACAGAGATGCATGGAACTTTTTTTTAATCATGTTTGCAATATTTTGCAAATGTTTCGTTTTTTTGGTTCTCGTTGATTTTGGAAGCTGGGTGCATTTAATTGATTTCATTCTGCATTCTATTTGAGTGTACTTGTGTTGTCATTTGTTATTTCTGGTTTGGAATGCTGCATGTGCATATTTTTACTTTAGATTAGATTATAGGAAGGTTTTTTTGTTGCCAAGAGTGACATTTATTTTATTTTATTACATTTTTTACAAATTCTGTTTAATTTTTTACAGATAACCTACTTTTTGTGTGTGTATGTATATAAGTGAGTTTGAGTGTGTGTGTTCCCGGCTTAAGAATGAGCGGGTAAGAGTTTCCAGGTTATGCATGGGTGACTTTGTTTTGCAAGTGATTTCTGGTTGAATGTGCAGTATTTCTATGTGTAACTGTGTGTGTGTGTGTGTGTGTGCGTGTGCGTGTTCTGAGGACAGCCCATACAAAATGACTGACAGATGGTTAAAGGCAAGAGGGCCGCTGACAAAAAAAAGAGAGACCCCTCCTTCCACATCATCTCCTCCATCCCTCCTTTCTTCTCTCCCTCCTCCCTCACTTTCACCCCCCTCGTCTCCACCTCTCCTCCTCCCTCCTTACCTTCAGCATTCTGCTCATCCTGCCCTCTCTTCCTCTCCCACTAGAAGACCCTGAGGAAATGCACCGCGCTCTCCTCCAGAATTAACTCTGCACACACTCCTCAGCGACCGGCCGCCAAGAGAAACCCTCTCACACTCCCTCTCCTCTAGAAGCTCCCTCTGTTCAAAAAGAAGAGGGGGGAAAAAACGACAGCCAAACCCCCAAAATCCCAAACCCACCTTCACTGACTTTTTTTATCCCCTCCTCTCCTCTCTCCCCCTCCCTCTTTCTCTAGTCCGAGGAGGCAGGGTTGGATGTGAGAGGCAGCAGCGAGGAGAGAAGCAGCCAGGCGCCCAGAGACCCGGAAAGTGAGAGGGCACCAGAGTCAACCCTGAGCGGCACCGCCAACCCCCCGACTACCACCTCTACCAGCAGCATCACCTCCAACCAGCACCACAACAACAGCGCTAGCCCCACAGCCGTCTCCAGCAGTAGCAGTAGCGGTGGCTCCAGTGGTGCCATAGGTGTTAGCATAGTTAGCCGCAGCGCTAAGGGAGCAGAGGGGAGGTCCTCCATGCAGTTCAGCACCAGACCTCCCAGTGCTGAGCCTGGCTTCATGGGGACATGGCAGCAACAGAGCACTGACCAGAGCAACCTCCTCTTCAGAATGTCCCAGCAGGTGAGTCCCCTCCCCTTCATTCAACCATCTGTTTTTCTGTCTTTTAGTGGTGATCCGTCTATTTCTTAGTTGTGATGTGTCCCGTCTGTGTGTTTATTTGAGGTATAAATACCTCCCAGACTTTTTTTGACACTTGGTGTGTGTTTAGGTGTTGTGGTAGGTGCTGCTGGTGATGTGTGGGTGGGTGTGTGTGTGTGTGTGGGAGAAAGAGAGAGAGAGGGGGGAATATGTGAGTGTGTGTGGGATACTGTTTTGTTTTTGAAAGAGTTAATATTATGTGGGTTGACATGATTATTCACTCATTTTTGCATTTTTCAGTCTTAATTGTTTTGTTTTATTTGCCTTGCCATTTTTTTTTTACTATTTTCTCCAATAGTAATCCTGTGCAGTTTGGGTCTGGTGTGTGAGAGAGTGTGTGTGCTTGTGAGTGTATATGCACCTGACATTGTGCACTGCACTCTTTTCCTGAAATAATGATCAAATGTTGTAATTGAATTGCATATTAGTTCCTATAAAAGACAGCATACATTTTAATGTTTACAAAAAGGGACGAAATATAAGAAGCCATGCGTTATTTCACCGGATTGACCCTTGCCTCGTTTGGTTACGGTTGCGCTCACCCCACTCCTCCTAATTTGTCTGTGCAATGTAGTTCAAAAGCAGAAATTGTAGTGTTTGTGTAACCCGCGCTGATAAAGACTGTGGAAGAGTCGCCCTCTGGGTCGGGCTAATTGACTACATGTGGTCCGCTCAGGAAGCCTCGAACACGGGCTAGAGACAGGCAGCCGTGAGTGAATAACCAGAGCCTGGAAGAGCGATAACGGATACCTATAACTGAGGGAAGTTCACATTTCCTCCGACAACTAGCGTCCGTTATCGTTCCTGTTCACAGTCGTGTGTTTTATGACTTTGGCTTTTTTGAGAAGTATAAAATATCTCTGCGTTCTAGTTTTTAAAGGGAGTGTGGCTGTGGGGGCGTTAGGTGGTTTCCTTGGTGATGTACAGTGCGTTGAGGTAAAGGAGTAGAAAGAGAGAGGGGGAGTTGTAAAGGAGGGTAGTTAGTTGGTAATTAATCATAGTGGAACCTGTGTGTGTCTCCGTACCATGCACACGCTGTTACGTATGCGAAGGCCGCGGCAGGCAGACCTTGTGCAATCGCCAGTCTCTGCTGTGTCGAGTTTGAGAATAAACGTATTAGTGGTTATTTTATGAATCAGTCTTTTCTACTACTTTTAGCACGGATGTTGTGCATATGAATATCGTTTTTTTTAATTGAGCAATTACTTAAAGCAATTTAAAAGAAATACGCGTTGTTTTGGGTGATTTAAACCCTGTTGCCAATATTTCCATGACTGTGTTCTCTCACCTAAATGTGTGAAATTGTTTGCTCTTATTCAGTGAAATTATTCACACATGATTCCCTTTATTTTACCTTTCTCTAAATGTATGATGCATGTGTGGAGAATTGTCAGTGGCTGCACTTTTTTTTCATGCACATCTGCACACCATATTGGACACGCATGATGCATCCTCTCACTTTCAGCATATGTTTTGAGCTGTGTGTATTATTAATATAAACTACAGCAAAGCTATTGACATGTCGATTGGAATAACGGAACCATATCGCACGAAGATGCTCCTGGCTCGCTCTCATTTGTCCTCGCGCGGCATCTGCGTGCAGGTGGATGGGCCCCGCGCTCATACACGGAGGAGCATTCAGCATCTGCTGGGACTCACGTTTCGCAATCCCCCTTTTTACAAATGCGCGCCGTTGTTTCAATATAATCAGCTGTGGGACTCGTTGTTATTTATCCTCCCTCGCACCACTTAGAAGGCATCTTTCCATGTTTAGTAGGCATGACAAAAATTCTCCAAAGAAGCCTCACCTTGACAGACTGCCTTATTGGAATCTAACCGATAATGACTCTGTGTTTGCCGAGCCGCGCGCGCCTTGGGGTATTGGGAGAAATGAGTGTTATGGGGGCTCGTGTTTCAAATCCTCCTCCCTTTAAAGATCAGCTAAGTGACATGAGTCATGGGTGCGTTTTATCGGTGTTAGGGCAAATTATTTCAATGCAATCGATTGAGACGCAAAGCAGGAGCAGTATGTGTTGATGTGAGTGAGGGCATGTTGTTTACGGGTGTTGGTTGTGATTTTGCAGCGAAGAATCCACTCTCAAACCATTTGATATCCTCTGAATTTATACGTTCACTGCAAAGTAGCCTACCTATACAAGTCATTAGGGAACATGCAATAATTACGTGTTCGTGTATGATTACATTTTATTTTTTCAATTCTTATTTTCAGTTATAGAATAGCATGCATATGTTCAAACACAATTTACAGCAGGTGTGCAATTATATTGCCAAGGAATGTCATCTAAAAAGAAACCAAAACAATTGTCTAAATTACCATAGAATGAATTGTAAAAACAACAATTTAACCTGGTTGGATATTTGTTGTTTTTTGATATATTTAATTTATTAGATTTGCAACCTCAACGTCACACTATGTCAACACCTGCTTCTCATATTAGAAGTGTATTTTTACGACGAGTAATGTGCTAATTCAATGCGATCAAATCTAAATAGGAAGTGCATGTCAATTAAATGCATACATTGCCTTTTGCATGAGTACAAATAGAGAGACAAGCAAACAGAGAGAGACATGGTTTTAATTTTGTTTAGATATCATATGTCTTTTTCAATCAGGCTACCTTTTGAACATAAGTATAAGAAACGAAATCGAAAATGCAGAAACCATGAATGGCAAAAAATTGATTGGGAAAGGCCTGGCATGTTTCGCATCGTTTCTCCAGACTTCTAGTAAGAATAATTTCATTTTTAGATTCTCAGTTTTTTTCCTTGACTGCCATCTTTTCATGGTCGAATACATTCCATGCAAATCCAACCGTTATAATGCTTGTAATTGAAGTAAATTATTAAGAATTACAACGAAGATTACGCCTATACCCTATATAAAATGGAATATAGGCCTACCTCCTCTCTATTGCCTATCCCCTGGCTTTTGGTTTTTATTTTTGTCTGTTGGTGATAAGAGGATTTATAAACATAACCTTATATTAAATTATCTGCAAAAGCAGATATACGAGTTAAATCAATAAAATAGACTCAACAAATTGTCAAATAATTGCATCTGCTTTCTTTATATTTAGGAATGTGCGGATCATTTTATGTATAATCGGCAGGGAAATTATTATCATATTTCGTTATGTAAACTCCCCATAAATTATGTTAAACTACCTTTTTAAGCCTTCCAAATCATTACGGTGTAATAATATTTTGACGTCGTAATTGAGTACTTTGTTTTGGGTACATGCATGGATATTAATATCGACCTTTGCAAGTTAAACAGTCCACAGTTAAGTGATATCACTGCGCCTCTAATTGGTCCATCACTAGTAGGCTAATTCCCCCTCAATAAACCAACATTAAGCCATGTCATTTTATTTCCCCTTGCGCTTCAAAAGCGGAGGGGTGTGGAACAACTCAAGGATTACTTAGGGCTCGTAAAATGTTGCCGCGGTGCATCTCTTCTGTGAGGGTCTAATGCCAGTCAGGCGAAGGAAGATCCCGAGAAAATGTTGAAGAAATAGGGCCGGTACCCATACAGCGTCAGGGTATGTTTTCAATCTAAATCTCTGCTCTTAATTAGCTCGCCCCTCTAAATTTTTACCTTCTCTTCTGCAAGGCGGGTGCTGTAACGCGGCTTCCTCTGAAGTGCGACAGGTCGACTATGGGCCGAGACCTTACGGACGAGGTACAGTCGCTTCTATAGCTTGACATGTTTCTCCTATCTCCTCAGTATTGTTACAGCATCTGAGATGCAGGCATGCAGCGGTATTTGATCCCAATACAAGCAATAGGTGGATTAACACATCAGAAATGTTAGTGGAAAATATAAACTATAGTAATTATATAGGTTATTATTATACCTAATATATGTTAATAATGGGCCAAGCATGAACACAATGGTATAATAATAATACTCTATTGTATAATTTTTTTGTTATTAAAATAGTTCAGCAATTTTCTAAATATGCCATTATACTTTATTACTGTTATTATTGTTGAGTGTTATTTCATGTTTGAAATGCCAGGTGCATGGCCTATAGCAGAGGATTCTAGCAGAACTCGTGGCCTATAGCAGAGGATTCTAGCAGAACTCATGGCCTATAGCAGAGGATTCTAGCAGAACTCATGGCCTATAGCAGAGGATTCTAGCAGAACTCATGGCCTATAGCAGAGGATTCTAGCAGAACTCATGGCCTATAGCAGAGGATTCTAGCAGAACTCATGGCCTATAGCAGAGGATTCTAGCAGAACTCATGGCCTATAGCAGAGGATTCTAACAGAACTCATGGCCTATAGCAGAGGATTCTAG
Organism: Salvelinus alpinus; assembly: GCF_045679555.1. Taxonomy (NCBI): domain Eukaryota; kingdom Metazoa; phylum Chordata; class Actinopteri; order Salmoniformes; family Salmonidae; genus Salvelinus; species Salvelinus alpinus. The sequence goes on from NC_092091.1 coordinate 69,268,787, forward strand.
CAGAACTCATGGCCTATAGCAGAGGATTCTAGCAGAACTCATGGCCTATAGCAGAGGATTCTAGCAGAACTCATGGCCTATAGCAGAGGATTCTAGCAGAACTCTATAATAGTTCTATTGTATTTATTTCCCCTAAGCACTTTGTGAATAATTCGCAGTTCTAAGATTTTAAACATCTTTAAATTCCTGCGTTATCATTTTCTCTGAACTACGATTACTATAAGCCTATATAAATAGATTTTTCATGTTGGTGACATTTAAACATTGTAATGGATTTACTCTGCATGTCCTGCACTCAAGCAGAATGAACTACACATATTTGAATTAAGAAAATATACACGATGCAAAAGCAAATCAGACAATGCAATAATGTCACATATATTTCAAACATGAGTTGTAAGAAGGGTATATGTTCAGAAGATGTGTACAGAGAGGACTGTGTATAGAGTACGGTGGTTGACACTGCAGTCAGGAGATATAGCAGGGCAGGCATGGAGCTGTCTGTCTGTCTGTCTGTCTGTCTGTCTGTCTGTCTGTCTGTCTGGTTCATGTCAATACATTGACCGCTTAGATGGACTGCTTTACAGCGAGGTCATTACCTAACTATCGATTACATCTGCTGTATTCTCTTCAACCAATACCTCTCCATTTCTGTACCACACAGTCTCTCCTTATTGCTGTCATTTTAGTTATACACATATCTGCCTGTATAATCTGTATATCTATCATTTTCAAGTGATTCTATATTTTCTAATGTAAGATAAATATTTATATAACATCTGTACATGTGCAACCATTTTGTTATTTCATGTAGTTTTACCCCATCAACTGAAATCTGCATTCATGGAGTGTAGGCTATTACACCTGCCCTGCTATAGGCTGTATGCATCTGAATGTAAACCCTGCTATAGGCTGTATGCATCTGAATGTAAACCCTGCTATAGGCTGTATGTATCTGAATGTAAACCCTGCTATAGGCTGTATGTATCTGAATGTAAACCCTGCTATAGGCTGTATGTATCTGAATGTAAACCCTGCTATAGGCTGTATGTATCTGAATGTAAACCCTGCTATAGGCTGTATGTATCTGAATGTAAACCCTGCTATAGGCTGTATGCATCTGAATGTAAACCCTGCTATAGGCTGTATGCATCTGAATGTAAACCCTGCTATAGGCTGTATGCATCTGAATGTAAACCCTGCTATAGGCTGTATGCATCTGAATGTAAACCCTGCTATAGGCTGTATGTATCTGAATGTAAACCCTGCTATAGTAATATCTCTCCCTATAGGCATGGCAGAAATCATATTAGATGAATAGCAGTACATCTCCTAGTTAGTTTTGTCTAAGTCAATAATGGACTTAATGTCATCCTCTTCAGTGTAGATCAGAGGGGCCTTAATTCACCTATTAACATACTGCTACACTTACGGCTGCTTCACGCTCGGTGTGTGTGTGTGTGTGTGTGTGTGTGTGTGTGTGTGTGTGTGTGTGTGTGTGTGTGTGTGTGTGTGTGTGTGTGTGTGTGTGTGTGTGTGTGTGTGTGTGTGTGTGTTTGAGTATTTCTGAGGGAGAGGTGCTTTTTTCCCCCCTCTTCGGTTCATCGCTGTGCTATTTCATGCAATAGTATGTTAGTGTGTGTTTGTGTTCTTTTTTTTTTTAATGAGAGCGAGAGAGAAAGTGGGCTAATTTTCTAGGAGAGAGTGTCGTGCTTTGTTTTCCCCTCAGAGGATATATTGCCTGTGTGCTGGCTGTGTTTAACGGGCTGTTTTCCCTCCTCTGCCGAGGCCTGTTGCATGTGTGTGTTTCTGCCTGCGTGTCTGAGACTAGAATATTTTCAGTGTCTTTTATTCCTGAGGGTTGTGTGACTACACCATACTCTGCATCTCTGATGGGCTGCACGACCACAGATACCATCATGTGTATGAGGTGTTTTCCCTTCTTATCTTTTGCATATGTTCAAGTACCTGTAGTACCAGTGAGTATGTCAGGGAAAGAGTGCCGTTTTTCTCTCTCTGTACAGGGCTGGCTCTGTCTCTGGCTCCATGTGTGTGCGGGTGCGAGCTGATGTGTGTGCGGGTCTTGGCTGGAGGAGACGAGAGGTGAAAGAGGATATGTGGAGGAAACGCCATGCCACCTCTCTCTTTCTATGTCTGTCTCTCTCTCGCGCTCTCTCTCGCGCTCTCTCTCTCTCGCGCTCTCTCTTGCTACCGCTCTCTCTCGCGCTCTCTCTCTACCTCTCTCGCTCTCTACCCCTCTCTCTCTTTCTCTCTTTGTCCCTCTCTATCTCTCTCTCTGTGTGTGTCTCTCTCTCTCGCTCGCTCTCTCTCTTTTTCTCTCTCCCTCAGCACTAATACCAGCCCCTAAGCCCTGGGGTCCACCCTCCCTCCCTCCCTCCCTCCCCCCCCCTTAGTACACTAGATGAGTAAGGTAGTCCTATCACCGGGGAAGTGGCCATAGAGGAAGGGGACACTGCGTCATTGGCCCAAAGGAGGGGGACCGCTTTGGGTGTAACACAGGAAGTCCCAGTTACAGGGTCACTGTTTTCAAAGGGACAGAGGAAATGGCCCAGTCCAAGGCAATGCCTACCCAGTCACAGTGAGTGAGTGAGTGTATCCTAGCTGAGCAGTGGAAGTGGTGCTGAGTGGCTGGGTGTTACTGTGTGGTCGGTCCTTATCAGGTTTGGATGGACTGTAGCTCTGTAGTGTTTTCATTGGCACCGTCCTCTCTGGGCTGTGGACCGGAGAGAGGGATCTTACCTACAGCTAATGAAGCCTGGAGGCTACTTTCTTTCTGACCTCTTCCTCGTTTCTCCTCTGTTCCCGAGCCCTGGTCCTTCCGTAACCTCGTTTCTCCTCTGTTCCCGAGCCCTGGTCCTTCCGTAACCCCGTTTCTCCTCTGTTTCCGAGCCCTGGTCCTTCCGTAACCCCGTTTCTCCTCTGTTCCCGAGCCCTGGTCCTTCCGTAACCCCGTTTCTCCTCTGTTTCCGAGCCCTGGTCCTTCCGTAACCCCGTTTCTCCTCTGTTCCCGAGCCCTGGTGTCACGTTCCTGACCTGTTTTCTCTTGTTTTATATGTATTTATTGGTCAGGGCGTGAGTGTTGGGTGGGCAGTCTATGTTTTCTATTTCTATGTTGGGTTTTGTGTTCGGCCTGGTATGATTCTCAATTAGAGACAGGTGTGTGTCGTTTGTCTCTGATTGAGAGTCATACTAAGGCAGCCAGGGTTTCACTGGTGTTTTGTGGGTGTTTGTTTCCTGTGTTAGCGTTTGGGCCACACAGGACTGTTGCAGGTTAGTCACGTTTGTTGTTTTGTTTATTTGTAGTGTTTGTTGGTTTGCCATTAAAATCATGAATACCTCCTACTCCGCATCTTGTTCCGATCCATGCTCCTCCTCGTCTGAGGAGGAGAACGACATTGACAGCCGTTACACCTGGTCCTTCCGTAACCCCGTTTCTCCTCTGTTCCCGAGCCCTGGTCCTTCCGTAACCCTGTTTCTCCTCTGTTCCCGAGCCCTGGTCCTTCCGTAACCCCGTTTCTCCTCACTCTGCCCTCCCGCCGGGCCCCAAGCCTGGGGGTCCCTGCTGGCCTTCTCTTTCTGGCTGTCACCCACCCCTTAGAGGGGTTCAACCACTGTTAATTACACTGTGGGATCTGGATAATTAGGGTCTGGGATGATGGGGGGGGGCTAGTAGACTGCTCTAAGATAGCGGTCTCTCTCTCTCTCGCGCTTTCTTTTTCTCTCTCTCTCTCTCTCTCTCCATTGATGTTATTAGATTGGCTTGTTGGGAGTGTCAGTGAGAGTGTGTATAGAGGAGAAGTGGAGAAGGTGTAGGGGTGTGTTTAACTACGTCAGTTACTGCGCCTCGGTTTTTCCTCCAGTATGGTCCTGTTATTTCTGGACGAGAGCAGAGACGTGGTAGACTCTGAGGTGAGAGGAGGAGAGAAGACCAAAGATGTGTGTGTGTGTGTGTGTGTGTGTGTGTGTGTGTGTGTGTGTGTGTGTGTGTGTGTGTGTGTGTGTGTGTGTGTGTGTGGATGTGGATGTGGATGTGGACCACTTGTACGTTTACCGTGTGTGTGTCTGCGCGCCCAAGTTTGTGGTTTAGATGGCATGTAGAGTTTAGGGGAGTTTAGGAGAGGGAAGACGCACAAGGTGCCATTCATTCTACGGCCACCACGTATTTATCTAAGCGTCAGGCATGAAGATATGACGTCCAAACCTATTTTTGCTTTGAACTTTTTTCAACTCGCACGTTAAAAATAATTCACACTGTGGACATTTAATTTAGAGCCCCCTTTTTCCTTTTAATCAGAATATGAATTAATTTGGTTATTTAATTTGCTGCGGTTATGCCATTTAATAAACATTTGTCAGTGTAGTTTGTAGTAGTTTCTGTTTCAACTGTATATTTTAATATTCATGATTTAAATTCCCTCAATCTCCCTATTTTTGCGAGGCAGACTTGGAATATTAAAATGCTCTGGAGATCCTTCAATGTTCTCATTGTGTTGCAGACTCTCTAAGATATTCTGTTTTGTCACATCGTCAATTTCTAGTGAATTATTTTCCTACTATCGGGAGACATTCTTCATATTTTAAAACGTCGGTCTCTTGTTTGATGAAAATGCATGAATCAAACTCAGATATTTTTATTGTATTACCAGTTTATAACCGTAGAGATGAATCATTTGCATAATAATTTGTATTTACAATGATCTGATGAAAATAACTAAGCCTAACTAAGTCTTGCCTGAGTTCGAGGGGTTATGGGATGGACATTAAAAACATCACCCAGAGTTTTCCAGCCAAGTCACAGCATGTGATCTCATTTGGATTTGATACTCAGCCTTGCATAAGACGCAGAGCTGTGACATGAAGCATGTCTCACACTGAAACAATGTGTGCGTCATCTGTCTGCGGCTCTGTAACACTGGAACACCGGTGTTGTGTACATACGTTCACCCCGTCGTCTCCTGTCTCCCGCTGCAGCTACTGATCAATATGGGACGTGAGGATCACTCACGGGGTCAGGATCACTCACGGGGTCAGGGTGATCTGTCTCCTGTCGGTCCCAAGGAGATGCATGATATCTCTGGTGTTTGGATGAAGGGATAGATGGATGGATCGACGACTGGCGTGGGTTGGAGAGAGACAGAGTGTCTTCTAATAGTGTTTTCTTTGTGAACGTACTGTGTTGGGGTCGTTGCTACGACAGCAGTGTATGCGTACGGAGTCTGTGCGTGAGTGTGTGTGTGTGTTCAGGAACGACAGCAATGCAGGGCCATCTGCTTGTGTCTTATCAGGGAGATGAGTGGTGAACGGTAGCTGAGTCCTCCACCAGCCTTTTCCCATGGACCCCCTCCTACAGGCCCTGAGAGAGAGAGTGTGTGTGTGTGTGTGTGTGTGTGTGTGTGTGTGTGTGTGTGTGTGTGTGTGTGTGTGTGTGTGTGTGTGTGTGTGTGTGTGTGTGTGTGTGTGTGTGTGTGTGTGTGTGTGTGTGTGTGTGTGTGTGTGTACCGCACCCAGACCTCTTACACACTCCTCACACCCCACTGTGTTACACACTCTGAAACAGAGCTGTCCGTCTGCCCCACCGGTTAAAACTATTATAAATACCAAATACAGGATATTCAGAAACTGGCGAGCAGCTTGTTTGTTTTCACCTTATGTTGTACACAATCTCTAGTGTCCAGTTCAAAATTAAATTGTGTCTTTCCTGGTTTTGGGAAAAAAACGTTCAAATGTTTTGCTGATTATAAATCAACAATAGAATGATCAAGCTGGATTCTATTCTGTTATATTCCTGAAGGTGCTAGTGGATTTATGAGTTGTTTATAGGCCATTGTGTGTTTGTCTGTCAAGTGGTTTATTTAGTCTTGGTGTGTGGTAAACAACGATAATGTTAGCTGCCAGTGTGTTGCTAGCTAATCCCTGTATATTGATGTGTGTGTGGCCTATGGCCCTGTCAGTGCTGGGCTTACAGCAACAACTACCACACAGCAGGAAACCATATGGTAACAAGGTTATTCAACTCTTTTTACAGTCTTATAGCAATGTAATAACACGATTAAGACATGCTCATTACACACAACACTGAGGCGACGGGCATCGTCTAATAATATGGAAATAACGATTATTCATTATTTTATCTGAAACTTGACGTTGCATGTTCCTTCTGGAAAAATACAATTCTTCTCTTCTATATCCACTATGTAATGATGATGGGGAATATTGTAGATGTGTGTAGTGTAGAAGAGGTTGTACTGTAGCTACAGAGGCCATATGTAGTCCCTGTGATCTGTAAAGAATTTGGCCGGAGACATCTAACTGGCATGTGTTTTATTGAGTCTAGAGCTCTGAACCATAGAAATGCATTATATTAGAAATAGAAATATATTAACTAGATAAAGGACAGTTGGATTTTATGCAGAGCTACAGTTTGATACAGTATGTTTGAGTTGCGCTGATGTGATTCAGATCGTACTAAAAGGCTTTTTTGACAAATCTCAATTTCGGCATATTTTTCAAGCATGGCCCATAATCACCCCAATCTTGGATGGCGCTGCCTATTCAAATACATGAAAAGGTGGGGGTATTTCTCTCTCTCTTTCCTCCTTTTCAAAGTGAGGGTCTTTATTTCTCTTTGGCCTGCCTTAGTTTCCTGCGGCGGGGGGAAGTCGTCGGTCGGTGCGGAGCGAAGGGGAACGAGGGGAAGTGGCTGTTTGAATAGAGTGTTGCTCAGGATGTCACCACCCCACAGCCTGCCTAATGAGGGGACATTAGCACCGTGGCCTGGCCCCCGACACACACACACACACACACACACACACACACACACACACACACACACACACACACACACACACACACACACACACACACACACACACACACACACACACACTGCTCAGGGGCTGACAAGGCCGGAATGAAGCAGCTGTCGCCAGGCCTGCGGGACTGAGGGGTCCAAGGGGCAGAGGGAGCAGAAGATGTTCAAGACCTGGGAGGTAACCAATGTAGCCACTGTGACCTGGGCAGTGCCACGGACACACAGTGCCACCATAAGTCAGCACACAATTAGCAGGAACACACACTCACACACTTGCAGAGTGCAACATGGACACACAAAAAATACACACACTCAAACGTGCATAATGTTATTTTCCTTCCACAAAAGTTTATTCAGAGATATTTGGCACTTACATCTGTAGACATGACTTGTGTATTTGGTCTGGTATTGTCCCTGAGCGAGGAGGAATGTGACACACCGTTGACCCACACTAAGAGACATGAACTTGTGCATACATACTTTCACAGGGGGCCCATCCTGTTATTCCTCCTGACTTGTTTTTTTTTGTTTGGGTTGGAACTGTGCCAGTGCCACAGGCAGGTTGATGGCCTACTATTTTTACCAACAGCCAGGTCTAAGGACCCCTCCTCTATACCAACAGCCAATTTGTCCTTTCAACGCAGACGACAAAGGAAAAAACACTCACGCTTACCTCTCAAGGAACACAGCCCTTTCATTTTTCAGTTAGCGCAACGGCTAATTCGGTCCCTGTTATTTCACATAATGCCGAGGAAGAATTGCTACTATTATTATTGCCAGTGGACCGTTATTATCTCTGGCTATTTAAGGAGGTAGATAATGATGGTAATTTGACTTGTTCTGCGGCGCTCGGGGGTCGACTGACTTTCCCCCCCCCTGATAATGCGACACTCACTGTGTGTGTGTGTGTGTGTGTGTGCGTGTGTGTGTGTGTGTGTGTGTGTGTGTGTGTGTGAGCTCCTGTTAATGTGTCATAGCACTTGGGATGTGCTAGAACATTGTTGCTCTAATCAAAACCAAACCTCTACGGCTCCCTGTTTGGACCAACCATGTCATTACCAAAGTATTGTACAGAGAGAAAAACGACAGGGCAATTTGTTCTTTTGAATAATGATTGTGCTCTGTGTCTACTTTGACAAGACATACTGTAGACTAGGTGATGTGGGGCCGACTACAGCTGAGGTCTGGATGACCAGACAACTTCCTCTCCTTCTTTCTTTCCCGTCTTTCTTCCTAAGCCTTCCCCCTCTCTTCTTCCTTGTTTGTTCCCCTCCTCTATCTTTCTGTGTGTGTCTATCCATCTCTCCCCCTCTGCTGCTGTAACCTGCTGTGTGACGGTTGGAGACGTGGGGAGGATTGTGGGGAGGATTGTAGGGAGGGTCTGGAGAGAGGAGAGGCGTGGTACTGGTGAGGTTGGGCTCATGGCCAACAGCATTTTAGACTAAAGCCATCGCTCTCTTTCACACACACACACGCACGCGCGCACGCGCGCACGCACGCACACACACATGCATGCACACGCACACAGCACGTACACACACACACACACACACACACACACACACACACACACACACACGCATGCACACACACACACGCACGCACACGCACGCACGCACGCACGCACGCACGCACACACGCATGCACACGCACACAGCACGTACACACACACACACACAGAATGCCTTAATTTAGTGTTAATACGTAAAGAAAAACATCACCTCGGCCATCGGCAGTCATAGTTCTCACACAACTGTGTCAACATTTTTATCCAGAAAGAAATCAGGAAGTCCCACCTTGAAAAGGGGTAAAACAGGCTAACTAGCCCCAACACTTCCATCAGGGAAGTGTTGGGGCAACATGTGCTTGTTTACCCTCTCTTCCTGTTCCTAAAGATGTTTGTGCTGTTAGATTAATAGCATTTAATGGCCACTGTTAAACACAGCTGTTTCACCATCTTAGAATGTGTGTTTTTAAGGTGAGCTGCAACACTGTGTGCGTGTGCGCTCGTTGCAGATAGTATGTGGGCTGGTGTGGGAGAGGCTGTTCGTGCTGTCACTGAGTGGAACCATGCCTACACACACACACACACACACACACACAGGAAGGGTATGTTTGACATGTTCTTAGGAGAAAGTAGCATGAGAGACCTGCACCGACGCTGAACTCCACTTTAAAGCTGCTCCTTTAGGGAACCTTTTCCTACAGCATCATCAGTTGCGGAGCACAATTACACTCTGCCTTTCTCAAGCCATAATGCCAATCAAGTCACAAATGATCTTGTTTGCTCCGTGTGATGGACTTCAAATGAACTAGCTGGCGTATCCCGGGCAACTAGGCAGAGGTGAGAGGTCGCGGCTCTGAGTGTGTGACCTCTTGGCCGCTCGTAACCCCCCCCCCCCCCCACCCCCCGGCTGTTTCACACCACTCAGCTAAAGAGGCTGCTTCCCATCTTACACAAAGGGACAAAGTGAAAAGTCTGGTAACAAGCGAAAACGGAGCTGTGTGTGTGATGGAGTGATGTTGTGTGTGTGTGTGTGTGTGTGTGTGTGTGTGTGTGTGTGTGTGTGTGTGTGTGTGTGTGTGTGTGTGTGTGTGTGTGTGTGTGTGTGTGTGTGTGTGTGTGTGTGTGTGTGTGTGTGTCCACATCAAGCACTCTGGAGCCGTGTGTGTGTGTTTCCTGTGTGTGTGTCCTTAGTTTGTAATGGATACTCACACTCACATTTTCTCTGTTGATGTTTTCATTTAAATGGCGTGGCCCACCTTTCCTATTGTCGGGAAACACACAGTGGTAAGTGCTTTGTTGGAACCCTGTCCGTATACATGATGTGTGGAACTCCAAAAAACATTGAATATTTCATGACACATAATCCATTAGACATGTTTCCCCTCTGAACATTATAAATATAAAGCTTTTTGTTTATCATGAAGATGCCTTCACACTGCAGCTTGTTGATCTTGCTTTGTACAGGGGAGGAGCTTTGACACCAATAGATTTATCAATAAGATTTATGGCCATTTTCCCATCTATCCGCTAACCTCGTAAATTTACAGCTTTAAACTCGTGTCACCCCGGGTCGTAGGTTACATCCGGCGAGTCTTTGCGCCTCATCGATCCTCCGCCCCACCGCCATCGCCCCCAAATATGACACGATCAGAAAATAATCCGATAATGTGGGAGCGATTTGAGAGATTTTGAGTCGTCGGTGGCACGGGTAATTACAGCACGCTTAAAATGACACTACACTTCCTGTATGATTCAGAGAAAGGAGGGGACATAACCCTATCAGATGCTGAGATCAATTGATAATAGGTTTGAAATCACAGAGGTGATTAGAAATGGTCGGTCATGTTGTTAAATGCTGTCAGATCTGTTAAGAGAAGGCTAACACCTCTCAGCTTGCAAGGGAGTAATAGCATCAGCCGTAACTCCAGCCGCCGGGAAGTGTGTGTGTGTCCGTGTGTGCGTTTGTGCGTGCGTGCGTGTCGTGTAAAGTAGTGTGAGCACGCATCAAGGAAAGAGCCCCGAGGTAGCTCCTGGCATTTTATTGCAGCCACCAGACGCCTGTCACTGGTGGAAGAAAAAGAACTGGGGATGAGGAGGAGGAGAGGAGAGGGGGAGGAGATGGGAGGAGGAGGGTGGGGGCCACCACTGCTTCAAATCATGTCACGTAGCGCTAATTCATACGCCCTCATTAGAGCAAGGGAAGGGACCAGAGGGCCGGGTGTACACACACACACACACACACACACACACACTCCTCCCACACAGACACACAGGCATGCCCACAGCAGACGACACTCCCGCTCCAGCGCGGCAGCGGTACAGCAGGGCCAGTTTGGGGAATAGAAAATTGCTTTCTCAGGAAGGCCCCGGCCAATTAAAGGCCTGCCCGTATTGAATGTCAAGTGTTAATTTAGGCTCCACTCCTCCTCTCCATCCCTCCCTCCCCCAACCCCCTTCAGTTTCCCATCAGTGAGGGCACTGAGGGGGAGGAGGGGAGGGGAGGGTTTCTGAGATGAGCAAATACATGTCAAGTCAAAGTTGATTGCCTGAAGGCCCCGGCGTATTATGTGTCACAGACAAGTGGCAAATGTGCCCCCCTCCCGTTCCCCTCTCACCCCTGGGGACCAGGAGGGATGGAGGGATGGAGGGAGGGGAAGGATTAACTGTACTGCAGTGATAAGAATGGGAGGTTTACATTGGGGAGGAGAGGGGAGGAAGTAGAGGACAGAGAGAGAAGAGAGGACAGCAGAGAGGACAGAAGAGAGGCGACTTCGGGGGAGAGGCGAGGACAGGAGAGAGGAGAGAAGAAAGGAGAGCGAAGACAGAAGAGAGGACAGAAGAGAGGAGAGAGAGGACAGAAGAGAGGACAGAAGAGAGGCGAGGTCGGGGGAGAGGACAGAAGAGAGGCGAGGTCGGGGGAGAGGCGAGGCGAGGACAGGAGAGAGGAGAGAGGACAGAAGAAAGGAGAGCGAAGACAGAAGAGAGGACAGAAGAGAGGAGAGAGAGGACAGAAGAGAGGACAGAAGAGAGGCGAGGTCGGGGGAGAGGACAGAAGAGAGGACAGGAGAGAGGAGAGAGGACAGAAGAAAGGAGAGCAAAGACAGAAGAGAGGACAGAAGAGAGGAGAGAGAGGACAGAAGAGAGGACAGACGAGAGGCGAGGTCGGGGGAGAGGACAGAAGAGAGGCGAGGTCGGGGGAGAGGCGAGGACAGGAGAGAGGACAGAAGAAAGGAGAGCGAAGACAGAAGAGAGGAGAGAGAGGACAGAAGAGAGGAGAGAGAGGACAGAAGCTTGTTGGTGTTGCTATATGGGACAGTTGGTTGGCACATTCTCATAGGACAGGTTGAATTTAGTCCTCTTCCTCTGCGTGTTCTGAAGGAGCTTGTATTGAGAACAATTCAGTCAGTCAGAAACTAAAACATTTATTGACACTTGAAAATATTGCAAATATTAAGTTTGCCATTGATAAAGAAAATATGCCAAGATTTTGTTGACAAATCTGACTTGAAATTGTTTTACTAATCATCATTTTCAACATGTACAGTACCAGTCAAAAGTTTGGACACACCTACTCATTCCAGGGTTTTTCTTTACTATTTTCTACATTGTATGAAATACAAAATATGGAATCGTGTTGTAACCAAAAAAGTGTTAAACAAATCAAAATATATTTTATATTTGAGATTCTTCAAAGTAGCCACCCTTTGCCTTGATGACGGCTTTGCACACTCTTGGCACAGCATATTTTATGACATTCCATTAGATACAGTTGTGTGTTCAGCCAGGCCTTAAAGACATGGGCTGAAATGGAAGGAGAGTTGTGTGTTCAGCCAGGCCTTAAAGACATGGGCTGAAATGGAAGGAGAGTTGTGTGTTCAGCCAGGCCTTAAAGACATGGGCTGAAATGGGAGGAGAGTTGTGTGTTCAGCCAGGCCTTAAAGACATGGGCTGAAATGGGAGGAGAGTTGTGTGTTCAGCCAGGCCTTATAGACATGGGCTGAAATGGGAGGAGAGTTGTGTGTGAGGCCAGGCCTTAAAGACATGGGCTGAAATGGGAGGAGAGTTGTGTGTTCAGCCAGGCCTTATAGACATGGGCTGAAATGGAAGGAGAGTTGTGTGTTCAGCCAGGCCTTAAAGACATGGGCTGAAATGGGAGGAGAGTTGTGTGTGAGGCCAGGCCTTAAAGACATGGGCTGAAATGGGAGGAGAGTTGTGTGTTCAGCCAGGCCTTATAGACATGGGCTGAAATGGAAGGAGAGTTGTGTGTTCAGCCAGGCCTTATAGACATGGGCTGAAATGGAAGGAGAGTTGTGTGTGAGGCCAGGCCTTATAGACATGGGCTGAAATGGAAGGAGAGTTGTGTGTGAGGCCAGGCCTTATAGACATGGGCTGAAATGGAAGGAGAGTTGTGTGTGAGGCCTTATAGACATGGGCTGAAATGGAAGGAGAGTTGTGTGTGAGGCCTTATAGACATGGGCTGAAATGGAAGGAGAGTTGTGTGTGAGGCCTTATAGACATGGGCTGAAATGGAAGGAGAGTTGTGTGTGAGGCCTTATAGACATGGGCTGAAATGGAAGGAGAGTTGTGTGTGAGGCCTTATAGACATGGGCTGAAATGGAAGGAGAGTTGTGTGTGAGGCCAGGCCTTATAGACACGGGCTGAAATGGAAGGAGAGTTGTGTGTGAGGCCTTAGACATGGGCTGAAATGGAAGGAGAGTTGTGTGTGAGGCCTTAGACATGGGCTGAAATGGAAGGAGAGTTGTGTGTGAGGCCTTAGACATGGGCTGAAATGGAAGGAGAGTTGTGTGTGAGGCCTTAGACATGGGCTGAAATGGAAGGAGAGTTGTGTGTGAGGCCTTAGACATGGGCTGAAATGGAAGGAGAGTTGTGTGTGAGGCCTTAGACATGGGCTGAAATGGAAGGAGAGTTGTGTGTGAGGCCTTATAGACATGTGCTGAAATGGAAGGAGAGTTGTGTGTGAGGCCAGGCCTTATAGACATGGGCTGAAATGGAAGGAGAGTTGTGTGTGAGGCCTTATAGACATGGGCTGAAATGGAAGGAGAGTTGTGTGTGAGGCCAGTCCACTGATGGTAAATGTCCACCTCCTTACCTACCTGATCTAATAGACGGACACTTAGTCTTCATGGCTACATTATCTGTCTTAGGAGCTGGAGGCTGCACTCTTTACATTTGCAATTGGCACTGTCTGTCTCTATCTCTCTCACTCTCTCACTCTCTCACTCACTAAGCTGGCCTATAGACAGGAGTCCATTCAGCAGAATGCATATTAATACATTGTTGACAATTCTCTGTCTTGGAGTTGTCTTAGCCAACCCTCTGCTACATGTGTTAGTGAAATTGAATGGAGAGAGTGAGTATGGATCATTCTCCCGTGTGTTTTCAGTGCCTGCTGCTACTGACAGAGAGACACATACATACACACACACACACACAAACAAACACACGTGTTGACTCAAACATGCACACATGTGTATAGATCTGCAGAAAGACACACACAGGTGCCACTGATACGAGGGTTCAGGTACTTTGTCAGAACATATTTAGACAGAACAACTGAAATACTTCCTGGTAATTCATTGGCCATTGTAAGACAGCAGAGGGGGGTAACATTTAGATTGAGTTTTGACCCCCCCCCCCCCCCCCACACACACACTACCCAAACCCTACACACACACACACACACACACTCCTCTCTCAAAGCTCCTTTCTCCTGTCTGACATGCGGAGGCGTGAGGCCCTCAGCTCTGCCTCTCAGATCTCTCCAGAGGCTCACTGGGAACAATAGAAGCATGACAGACAGGTTTTCACAGCCCGCTGGCAAACGGGCACAAGGCTTTACCATGGGCCGGCGTTCTGGTCAGGGCCTCTCCGTGGCCCCCAGGCAGGGCTTTTGTCCCCTCTACAAAGGTCACCACACACAACACTCACAAATGAACAAATGAGCCACACAATAGAGGACGGTGGTGGAGTGAAAACACATTACAACTAACCCTGCTAGGCGGTGGACTGAGGACTTTTTGGGCGATGTTGTGGTGGTGACAGTAAAGGGATAACTTGGTGTTAGTGGTGGGATTCAGTGGCCCTATGCTACAGTATGTACTGTTATTACAGCCTTTGACAAACTGAAGTGGATACTGTACATCTATGCAGAGTTCCAGTGAAGAGAAACTAATCCAGTACTTGGTCATCGATAGGCCCATCCACCCCCACCTCCACCCAGCCCCAGGGGAGAGGCAGGTAGATGAACCCCACGACGGGAGCCCTATCTGTGGGTAGATATAGTGATGACTGCAGGGCGCTGGGGCTCCACTACTTAGTGCCCTGTCAGGCCCTGACGGATCACCCCGACCTGGGGATCTATGGAGAGGGGATGGAGGGAGCACTGTGACTGAGTGGACAGGGCTGTAGGGAGTAGAGAGAAAGGGCACTGGTCTTACTGGTTATATCTCTTTCTAGAGTGGTCCCACCCCTCTATCTTCTCTCTCTTTCTCTCGCTCTCTCTTTCTCTCCCTCTGTTTTCTGTGGATGATGAATGTAGGAAGTCAGACGTCTGACACAGATGGATCATGTCTGTGTACGGAGAGATAGAGGTAGAGATGAACACATTACTGTCCCTTAATGTGGACAACCCCAGACCGCCAGACACATGCAGGCACACACACACACACACACACACACACACACACACACACACACACACACACACACACACACACACACACACACACACACACACACACACACACACACACACACACGCTGATGCGTCTAGCCAGTTCAGAGTAGGGATTGTACTCCTCAAGTGGCATTGATTTGTTAAAGTGCTGAATTAGCAAGAGCTGCCCAGCTGCCGCCTCCTCCTCTCTCTCTCTGTATGGTGCTGCGGTGGGCCCATTTTCTCTAACAACTCTTCTGCCTCTCTCT
The DNA here is from genome assembly GCF_045679555.1 of Salvelinus alpinus. Taxonomy (NCBI): domain Eukaryota; kingdom Metazoa; phylum Chordata; class Actinopteri; order Salmoniformes; family Salmonidae; genus Salvelinus; species Salvelinus alpinus. Next base: position 69,284,071 of record NC_092091.1, read on the forward strand.
CTCTCTCTCACACATACACACACACACCCTGACAACACACAGACATGCCTCAGCTGCGACCCAAGCTCACCCGCCCTGCACATCGCCATAATGTAAGTCACACACACACCAAACCTACCACAAACTTGACACAACACACCTAACCTTCCATAAACCTGACACAACACACTAAACCTTCCACAAACCTGACACAAACACACCAAACCTCCCACAAACCTGACACAAACACACCAAGCCTCCCACAAACCTGACACAAACACTATTTTAACAGGAAGCAACTCCACTCCTGAGATCTCCACTCCTGAGATCTCCTCCACTCCTGAGTGGCCAATATAATTCAGGACCCCTAGGAATGCATCTCAGGGCTGCCCTGGCATTTGCCTGCTTCATTCCTCCAGCTGAGAAGTCTCAACATAGCAGCAGTTGGCCTCTCTCCTCTCTCGTCCTGAGTGTGGCCCTGCTTTATTAGCCAGACAAAGTGTGTGTGTGTGTGTCTGTGTCTGTCTATGACCGTGTGCTAGCCAGCCAAAAAAGTGTTCCACAGCCCCAGCTCCCAAGGTTCCTAGACAGGACGGGGCGGCGGAGGGGAGAGGAAGGGGGGGACGGATTTAATGGCTGCACATACAGTAGGGTAATATCCCGAGCAGAGCTTGGCCTGCTCAGTGTAGGCCCACACACAGTGACATGGACCCGTGCTGTTAGCTCTGCTTCCATGGCACACCTACCTACCTACCTACCTACCTACCTACCTACCTACCTGCCTGCCTGCGTACCTACCTACCTACCTACCTGCCTGCCTGCCTGCCTGCCTACCTACCTACCTACCTACCTACCTACCTACCTACCTACCTACCTACCTACCTACCTACCTACCTACCTACCTACCTACCTACCTACCTACCTACCTACCTACCTACCTACCTGCCTGCCTACCTGCCTGCCTGCCTGCCTGCCTGCCTGCCTGCCTACCTACACTCTGTCTCATACGTCTAACAAGGACTTGTTGCAATGCTTTCAACTGTAATTCGCTTCAGTCAGTCGTAATAGACGGATGCTATGTCATTCATTTCCAGTTGATTTAAAGGCAGTGTTGAGGGAAAGTTCAGAGTTGATGTAGTGTAGTGGTATGTAGGCTAGAGCTGTAGTTATCGCTAGATTAGACCTGTGTTTTGTCATGATTCGGTGGCCCATCATGTGTTCTGTGTGGTAGATTACAGTGTTGTCTGGGTGGTAGATTATAGTGTGTTCTTGGTGGTAGATTACAGTGTGTTCTGGGTGGTAGACTACAGTGTGTTCTGGGTGGTAGATTACAGTGTGTTCTGGGTGGTAGACTACAGTGTGTTCTGGGTGGTAGATTACAGTGTGTTCTGGGTGGTATTCTACAGTGTGTTCTGGGTGGTATTCTACAGTGTGTTCTGGGTGGTAGACTACAGTGTGTTCTGGGTGGTAGATTACAGTGTGTTCTGGGTGGTATTCTACAGTGTGTTCTGGGTGGTATTCTACAGTGTGTTCTGGGTGGTAGACTACAGTCTGTTCTGGGTGGTAGACTACCGTGTGTTCTGGGTGGTAGATTACAGTGTGTTCCTGGTGGTAGATTACAGTGTGTTCTGGGTGGTAGACTACAGTATGTTCTGGGTGGTAGACTACAGTATGTTCTGGGTGGTAGACTACAGTATGTTCTGGGTGGTAGTCTACAGTGTGTTCTGGGTGGTAGACTACAGTGTGTTCTGTGTCGTAGATTACAGTGTGTTCTGGGTGGTAGATTACAGTGTGTTCTGGGTGGTAGATTACAGTGTGTTCTGGGTGGTAGACTACAGTATGTTCTGGGTGGTAGACTACAGTATGTTCTGGGTGGTAGTCTACAGTGTGTTCTGGGTGGTAGACTACAGTGTGTTCTGTGTCGTAGATTACAGTGTGTTCTGGGTGGTAGATTACAGTGTGTTCTGGGTGGTAGATTACAGTGTGTTCTGGGTGGTAGACTACAGTATGTTCTGGGTGGTAGACTACAGTATGTTCTGGGTGGTAGTCTACAGTGTGTTCTGGGTGGTAGACTACAGTGTGTTCTGTGTCGTAGATTACAGTGTGTTCTGGGTGGTAGATTACAGTGTGTTCTGGGTGGTAGATTACAGTGTGTTCTGGGTGGTAGACTACAGTATGTTCTGGGTGGTAGACTACAGTATGTTCTGGGTGGTAGACTACAGTATGTTCTGGGTGGTAGTCTACAGTGTGTTCTGTGTGGTAGACTACAGTGTGTTCTGTGTGGTAGACTACAGTGTGTTCTGGGTGGTAGACTACAGTGTGTTCTGGGTGGTAGACTACAGTGTGTTCTGTGTGGTAGACTACAGTGTGTTCTGGGTGGTAGACTACAGTGTGTTCTGGGTGGTAGACTACAGTGTGTTCTGGGTGGTAGACTACAGTGTGTTCTGGGTGGTAGACTACAGTGTGTTCTGGGTGGTAGACTACAGTGTGTTCTGGGTGGTAGACTACAGTGTGTTCTGGGTGGTAGATTACAGTGTGTTCTGGGTGGTAGACTACAGTGTGTTCTGGGTGGTAGACTACAGTGTGTTCTGGGTGGTAGACTACAGTGTGTTCTGGGTGGTAGACTACAGTGTGTTCTGGGTGGTAGACTACCGTGTGTTCTGGGTGGTAGACTACAGTGTGTTCTGGGTGGTAGATTACAGTGTGTTCTGTGTCGTAGACTACAGTATGTTCTGGGTGGTAGATTACAGTATGTTCTGGGTGGTAGATTACAGTGTGTTCTGGGTGGTAGATTACAGTGTGTTCTGTGTCGTAGACTACAGTGTGTTCTGTGTCATAGACTACAGTGTGTTCTGGGTGGTAGACTACAGTGTGTTCTGTGTGGTAGATTACAATGTGTTCTGTGTCGTAGACTACAGTGTGTTCTGGGTGGTAGATTACAGCATGTTCTGGGTGGTAGATTACAGTGTGTTCTGGGTGGTAGATTACAGTGTGTTCTGTGTCGTAGACTACAGTGTGTTCTGTGTCATAGACTACAGTGTGTTCTGTGTGGTAGACTACAGTGTGTTCTGTGTCATAGACTACAGTGTGTTCTGGGTGGTAGATTACAGTGTGTTCTGGGTGGTAGACTACAGTGTGTTCTGTGTCGTAGATTACAGTGTGTTCTGGGTTTTAGATTACAGTGTGTTCTGGGTGGTAGATTACAGTTTGTTCTGGGTGGTAGATTACAGTGTATTCTGGGTGGTAGATTACAGTGTGTTCTGTGTCGTAGATTACAGTGTGTTCTGTGTCGTAGATTACAGTGTGTTCTGGGTGGTAGATTACAGTGTGTTCTGGGTGGTAGATTACAGTGTGTTCTGTGTCGTAGACTACAGTGTGTTCTGTGTGTGTTCCAGTCAAGGCCACATGCCAACAGTTGCAGATGTGTCAGTGTCTGCTTCATTATCAACATACTGAGCTGTGTGTCAGAGTCTGAAGAGGCTGTCCCTCTCTCTGTGGTCCAACCCAAACAGCTCCCATCTGGTGACCAACGCCTGACCTGCACTGCGTCCCACACACACACATACACACACACACTGGCCCGTTCCAAGTGATGAGTGAGCATCCCCCCAGACCCCCCTTCAGTCCTCAAAAGCTCCTGTCTCCCGGCCCACCATTGCACCCCTCTCCTCCTTCCCCATGTCCCTCCCCACACCACACATGATTGGTCGATGAAAGGTTGATTGGCGCTCCATCCGTCCACAGCTCTCGTAAAACGGTCAATAAAGCCCCAATCCTGGGCTGGACAGACCTAATAGAAAAACACCTAGGAGGAAAAAGAGAGCAGGCCAGAACGGCCCTCCAGCCCAGAATAAGCATCTCTCCCTGCTACATTAATAACAAGCCACATTTCTCTCTCACTCACACTCTCTCTCGCTCGCTCTCCCTCTCTCCTGTGTGTCTGTCTCTCTCTCTCTCTTGCTCTCTCTCTCGCTCTCTCCTGTATGTCTCTCTCTCTTGCTCTCTCTCTCTCTCTCCTGTCTCTCTCTTGCTCTCTCTCTCGCTCTTTCTCACTCTCCCTCTCTCCTGTGTGTCTCTCTCTCTCTTGCTCTCTCTCTCTCTCCTGTCTCTCTCTCGCGCTCTCTCTCTCTCTCTCGCGCTCTCCTGTCTCACTTTCTCTCTCTCGCTCTCAACCAATGGCTTATCTCATGTTTGGTTAACCTAACCCCCGTCCGTGTCCCCAGTTTAGTGGTTGCTTCAGTCCAGATTCTGGGGAGATGGAGCATGCTGTGAGGTGTGTCCTTAGAAACCACTGGGGTTAGTTGTGGGGGATTCTGGGTGTTTGCTAGTGTGCACCAATATGTGTGTGTGTGTTGAAATCGAGTCTGGGAAGTATTATAGCAATCTCTGCTGTGTGTGCATTACACGGGGGCTTCTTTGTGTGTGTGCGTGTGCGTGTGCGTGTGCGTGTGCGCGTGTGCGTGTGTGTGTGTGTGTGTGTGACAGAGCAGAGGCGTGGGGACCGATGGCAGCAGAAGAGAAGTGACACATGCATCACAGGGTTGTGACATGCCGGGGTCGGGACACGGGTCACACTGGCTGTCCAGAGCACAGAGTCATCTCTTTTAGTCTGTGTGTTTGTCCTTTTATGCATTTTAGCTTCTTATTTGTGTGATTGTGTATTTGTAGTAAGCATGTACAGTGTGTGTGTGTGTCTGTGTTTTCATGGAAACCTGTATACTGTTTGTATATTTAAACCATGTGAGGTCACAACCAGCGACCGTCCCTTTCCAGGAAGCAGAAAACAGAAGCGGCCCCTGTGCAAACCCTCTGCGTGTGTTCCTTCTTTCTTTCTTCTCCTCCTCTCTCTCCCTCTTTCTCTCTGTCCTGCCCCTCTCTTCCTGGGGAGCGAGGGGAGAGCGGGGAGCTGGGTCCTTGGCAGGGCCCTAATGGAGGGATGATGTAGCCTACTGTGACTAGTGCATTCCTTTCAGGTTAAAGTCAGGGAGGAAATGATTCCAGCCTCAGCCTGGCATGAATGTTTCATTACCACGGCTACGGGACCGTTACGGGTCCTGCTATTCTCCTCCTCCCTACAAAGCCTCCCTGGAGAGAGGGGGTTGATGGAGAGAGGGGATAGAGGGGGTTGATGGAGAGAGGGGAGAGAGGGGGTTGATGGAGAGAGGGGAGAGAGGGGGTTGATGGAGAGAGGGGAGAGAGGGGAGAGAGGGGGTTGATGGAGAGAGGGGAGAGAGGGGGTTGATGGAGAGAGGGGATAGAGGGGGTTGATGGAGAGAGGGGGTTGATGGAGAGAGGGGAGAGAGGGGGTTGATGGAGAGAGGGGAGAGAGGGGGTTGATGGAGCGAGGGGGTTGATGGAGAGAGGGGGTTGATGGAGCGAGGGGAGAGAGGGGGTGGATGGAGAGAGGGGAGAGAGGGGGTTGATGGTGCGAGGGGAGAGAGGGGGGAGAGGGGGTTGATGGAGCGAGGGGAGAGAGGGGGTTGATGGAGAGAGGGGAGAGAGGGGGTTGATGGAGAGAGGGGGGAGAGGGGGTTGATGGAGAGAGGGGAGAGAGGGGAGAGAGGGGGTTGATGGAGAGAGGGGAGAGAGGGGGTTGATGGAGTGAGGGGAGAGAGGGGGTTGATGGAGAGCGAGAGAGAGAGAGTGAGAGACTGTGAGAGGAAGGGACAGAGGACAGTGTTGGGGAATGGAAAAAAATCACCAAACGAGAGATAGTGGAGGAGCGGAGCGAGGGAGGGGTGGAGGAAGGGGCAGCGAGCAGGTCCCTTGCCTGAGGCTGGTGTGGTGTGACAGTCACTTAGAAAGATTTCACTTCCCTAAACTGTGAGTCACAGGACAAACACCATAAGATGGAGCTGAAGGAAATATGACAGGACAAATGTAGAGAGAGCCAGGGAGAGAGGGGAGGGGGAGATAGAGGGGAGAGTGACTGAGGGGAGAGAGAGAGTGGAGGAGGAGGAGGAGGAATGTGCCACAGAGAAGTCTGGGCTGCCTCCTGTGTCCTTAGTCTGTGTGTGTTTATATGTGTGTGTGTCGTTCAAATCTTTGCCAAGTATGTGTGTGTGTGTGTGTGTGTGCCAGTGTGTGTGTGTGAATCAGTGTGTGTGTATATCTGTGTGTGTGTGTGTGTATATCAGTGTGTGTGTATATCAGTGTGTGTGTATCAGTGTGTGTGTGTGTGTGTGTGTGTGTGTGTGTGTGTGTGTGTGTGTGTGTGTGTGTGTGTGTGTGTGTGTGTGTGTGTGTGTGTGTGTGTGTGTGTGTGTGTGTGTGTGTGTATCAATGTGTGTGTATATCAGTGTGTGTGTTTATATCAGTGTGTGTGTGTGTGTGTGTGTATCAATGTGTGTGTGTGTATATCAGTGTGTGTGTGTGTGTGTGTGTGTGTGTGTGTGTGTGTGTGTGTGTGTGTGTGTATATATATGTGTGTGTATATCAGTGTGTGTGTATATCAGTGTGTGTGTTTATATCAGTGTGTGTGTGTGTGTGTGTGTATCAGTGTGTGTGTATATCAGTGTGTGTGTATCAGTGTGTGTGCATATCAGTGTGTGTGCATACAGGGCCCAGGGAGGGGATGTGTGTGGTGTATTCCATTCCAGGGAGGGACCAGCACAGTGTCTCTCTCCTCATGGTACAGTGTGTTACCACTCTGCCTCCCTCATTCCTCTACACACATCACTCCTGTAACTTAACATGGGTACGGACAGAGGGAGGGAGGGGGGAAGGAGGGAGGGAGGGGCAGAGGGAGGGAGGGGGGAAGGAGGGAGGGAGGGACGGGCAGAGGGAGGGGGGAAGGAGGGAGGGACAGACAGAGGGAGGGAGGGGGGAAGGAGGGAGGGACGGACGGGCAGAGGGAGGGGGGAAGGAGGGAGGGAGGGACGGGCAGAGGGAGGGGGGAAGGAGGGAGGGACGGACGGGCAGAGGGAGGGGGGAAGGAGGGAGGGACGGACAGAGGGAGGGAGGGGGGAGGGAGGGACGGACGGGCAGAGGGAGGGGGAAGGAGGGAGGGACGGACGGACGGGCAGAGGGAGGGGGGAAGGAGGGAGGGACGGACAGAGGGAGGGAGGGGGGAAGGAGGGAGGGACGGGCAGAGGGAGGGGGGAAGGAGGGACGGGCAGAGGGAGGGAGGAAGGGGTTCCAAATTCAGCCAAGAAAACAGCCCCAACCCCTGCCAGAAGGACAGAGTCTGTTCGTATATATAAAACAAAACACTTTTTTTCTTTGCTTATCTTTTTGGTGACTTTTTGATTAGAGTATGAAAAGGCCCATTTTCCCAGTACACCTAGTTATGCCTGTGTCCTCTCCACTGACAAAAACGCTATTGGAATGTTGAGAAAAAGTGGATTCCAAAAAATACTGTACATGTCTCTATTTTCACTAGTCATTTCATACTCATGTATCTTTCAGCAGTATATTTCCTGAGGTACTCTATCAAATAGTTTTACCTCACATTGAACAATACATTATTGGACTATTATTTTGACCATGTCTTTTGTCATTGGTCACACGTGTGTGTTGGTGCAATGTGTTAAAAAGCTCATACTGTGTACTGTTGAAGGTTCTAACACACAGTGTGTCTATTTTTGTGGGTGTCTGTGGGTGTGTGTGATGAGATGAGAGTAGCTCTCTCTCTTATGGTGAAAAATGCGCCCCACTCCGCTGACTGTAGATATCATCTATATATAGATACCATCTATATAAACAAACAGACGTGTGCACTGTCTCTCTCCCTCTCCCTCTCTCCCTCTATCCTCCCCTGCTGTGTGTCACAGCCTTGCACGCCCCGCGTCTCCCAAATGTGTTGTTTCCTGTTCCTCTGGTGTGTGTAAACACACATCTGTCCTACTGTACACGGCAGGACACTTTCTGTTTTTAACATCTGATTCGGAATCTAATCCCTATGTCCACCATTATAATCTGAACAGGAAAACTGACCCCTTGTCAGTTATTAAAGACACAATAAGTTGCAATAGATAGATAGATGTCTATGGATCATGTACTGTATATAAGTGGTGCAGCAGAGTGACCTGGCAAAGTGGCAGTGGGGGCTTGTGGGCCGGAGGAGGTCACCCAACACAGTGTGAGCTACACATGTGAGTTTTATTAGTACAAAACGGGGAGTGGTAGCGCATATATTAAACTTGATTAGCGCTGTAATTCTCGTCCTAATCCCCACCCGAGCACATATGCCCAGGCTCCTTTGTGAGTGTGTGTGTCTTTTGCATCTCATTTGCATATGGTTAATAGCAGCCAGTTCCCCTCCTGCATACCTGCCACTCTTTCTCTGGCTGAGAGGGGAGTGAGGGATTGTGGAAGGATTTTGGATCAGGGCCTTGTACACTCTTCCCCCTATGCACACACACACACGCACACACACACGCACACACACACACACACACACACACACACACACACACACACACACACACACACACACACACACACACACACACACACACACACACACACACACATATACACATACACACACACACACCTACCCAACCCACCGTGTGGGGGGGGGGGGGGTCCATAGCTGCTTCCCTCTCATGAATAAATCAGGAGCAGCAAGCCACCCTCTGTGCCTTTTCTCTCTCACTTCTTCCATCCCTCCATCCCTCCCTCTCTTTCTCTCAATCAGTATGGCGATGTGGTACACTGTTAGGTTTTAATAGACCTTACTGGTCAGAGGAGAGCAAGTGTTAGCTCTCTCTCTCTCTCTGCCTCTCTCGCTCTGCCTCTCTCTCTCCTCTCCTACTGCGGGCTGTCCAGAGACTGACTCATGCGAGTCAGGGAAGGAGGGATGAAGGGAGGAAAGATAGAGAGGGGTAGAGGTTGGGGGGGTGTTAGCTAGACCTCTTGGCACAGCTGGGACCCCCGCTATCAAAGACATGGTAATGACCGTCTGCTAGCATTAACAACCAGCGGATGAAAGAATCTGCAGCAATCCCACTGAGAACCAACGCTGTTTGGCATCGCCCTTGGGCCGGGCCCTAGACCCACAGCCCCACCACTACTGGTCTGGTTTGGCCCATTACACATGCCGTAGTCTTCATAACAGCTTTCTCTCGCTCAAATTAGATTTTCCCCTCCTCATATCAATATTCAGAGAGTAACAGGTCCTAGTGTTGAGATGAGCAGAGGCAGGGACAGCTGTGTGTGGTCGAGGGGTCCTGAGGCTTTTCAGCTGGGCAGGGAGGAGGGCATCCTAAGCAGCCAAGGCCCTGTTTGTTGTTTGTTTTAGGAAGTATTTTCTGTGCTTGCCAGGGGGCCCCGGGGGTCCTTGACGGTCCCTGGGTGTCTGAGGACTCCTGAGCAGGTTCAGGAAGAGCCCTGACCTGTTGGTGCTCTGGTCTTGGCTACCAGAGGGGGTTTCTCTTTGTTGGAAGGACTGGACTCTGGGGTCATTTGGACTTGCATGCGTGTGTGTTCGTGAGTTTGTGTGCTTGCCATTGCACGTTAGTGGGTACTGGCAGTTCTCCCAAGGTAAAACCGAGAGATTGCCGCCGTCTCCTGCAGCGCCCATTACCCATCTGCCCCTACAGCAGTCATTACCCTGTGACAGAGGTCAACCAGGGTCACGGGCTAAGCACTCCATCGGCTATAAAGTCTAAGAAGGACTCATGTCTGTCCAGAGATCCCCTTATAGTGATATATTTAGGGAGTGTGTGAGTGTGTGTGTGTGTGTGTGCGTGCGTGTGTGTGTGAGTGTGAGAGTGAGTGAGTGTGTTTGTGCGTAATTGAGTCACTAGTTACTAACATATGGCCCATGTCTTGACTAGCCAATCCTTCTCCCATGTGCTTTGGGATTTGATTGAGCAATTATTTAGGAACAACCATAGTTATGTATTTATTCATTCATTTATTTATTTTACTGGCTAAGTGTCAATGTCCATTTTTCACACTGTTGCCTGTGGCCTCTCCCAATACTCTATGCAGGCTTAAATTAGTAATATATCTCTCTCTCCTCATCCTACTCACACATAGTGCTTCGTTTGTTTGCTTTGAGGAGCTAAATCTTGTTTGCGTGTATTAATAAGTCAAGGCGGATTATCTCCACAGCCCTCCAGTTTCTCTGCTTACACTGCATTAGTGCCCAACCGCGTGGCCATGTTTGCAGAATGCATCCCCTCGTAAGTGTGTGTGCCCAGCACTAATGAGATTAGTTCCCGAAGCCTGTAATGATTGGCCGCCATCTATTTTTAATGGCTGTTCTCATATCAAAGAGCAGTAAGCAGTAAGTGATGCTACTAGCATGGCCTACCATAGCTCACCCTCCATCTTCCCATAAACCCCAGTGTGTGTAGTGTGGGGGACTAGCATCAGCATGGAACTATTAGCACATCCCCACCATCAGGGTGTGTGTGTGTGTGTGTGTGTGTGTGTGTGTGTGTGTGTGTGTGTGTGTGTGTGTGTGTGTGTGTGTGTGTGTGTGTGTGTGTGTGTGTGTGTGTGTGTGTGTGTGTGTGTGTGTGTGTGTGTGTGTGTGTGTGTCTGTGTGTCTGTGTGTCACTGCGGGTTAAGAGGGAACATGTGTTTGGCCCCCAAAACGAATGACGCATAAATAAGCGTTCACTTTTTATCGCAGGACATTGTGATTATATTATTGCTATGACATAATGTCAGCTGGTGGTGTTGTTGCCAGGCGCTACAGACAGGATCTAGTTGATAAACACGTTCTGGACAGATGGGAATATATGACAGGCCATAATAGAAGAGGACAGAGTGGAAGTGGTGCCACAAAGACAACACATCAAGTGTATGTATGACGTCTGCTGTTCTTTCTTTCTGTCTCTCTCTACTCTAAACACAGTGGCTCATAAGGAAACCTACTTGTTCTCCTACTGTGTCATGAACCCTAACACCTAGCCAACCCTCAGTAAGCGTGCTCATCAGCCCCTTTATGCACTTCAGATGTTCTCTCATCTTTAATAGATAGATCCCCTCTCTCTCTCTCTCACACTCCCAAATCTTCCTTCTCCCTTTATCTCCTCTCCTCTTTGTGCCTGTAAGAGGTAGCATAAATATTTGACAGGGCCTTCTTCTTCGCTCAGATGTGGGGAAAGGGGGCATTTAGCGTAGCAACTAGGAAACACAAATGTGTCAAGGGTCAGGTAGGGGCCGTCAGGGGGGAGGGCGTAGGGTCAGGTGAGGGGAGGGCGTAGGGCCAGATGGGGGGAGGGCGTATGATTGGGTTGGTGAGGGCTTGGGATCGGGGGGAGGGCTTAGGATCGGGTGGGGTGAGGGCTTAGGGTCAGGTGGAGGGGAGCTCCTAGGGTCAAGGGGGTTAAGGGCTTCGGGTCAGGTGGGGCGGATGTAGGGTCATGTGGGGGGAAGGCTTAGGGTCACGTGGGGGGATGGCGTGGGGTCAGGTGGGGGGAGAGGAGAGGGTCAGGTGTGTGGAGGGTGTAGGGTCATGTGGGGGGAAGGCTTAGGGTCATGTGGGGGGATGGCGTGGGGTCAGGTGGGGGGAGAGGAGAGGGTCAGGTGTGTGGAGGGTGTAGGGTCAGGTGGGGGGAGAGGAGAGGGTCAGGTGGGGTGGAGGGTGTAGGGTCAGGTGGGGGGAAAGGAGAGGGTCAGGTGTGTGGAGGGTGTAGGGTCAGGTGGGGGAGAGGAGAGGGTCAGGTGGGGTGGAGGGTGTAGGGTCAGGTGGGGGAGAGGAGAGGGTCAGGTGGGGTGGAGGGCGTAGGGTCAGGTGGGGGAGAGGAGAGGGTCAGGTGGGGTGGAGGGTGTAGGGTCAGGTGGGGGAGAGGAGAGGGTCAGGTGGGGTGGAGGGTGTAGGGTCAGGTGGGGGAGAGGAGAGGGTCAGGTGGGGTGGAGGGCGTAGGGTCAGGTGGGGGAGAGGAGAGGGTCAGGTGGGGTGGAGGGTGTAGGGTCAGGTGGGGGAGAGGAGAGGGTCAGGTGGGGTGGAGGGCGTAGGGTCAGGTGGGGGAGAGGAGAGGGTCAGGTGGGGTGGAGGGCGTAGGGTCAGGTGTGGTGGAGGGGGTAGGGCGGAGTGTCAGGTGGGGTGGAGGGTGTAGGGTCAGGTGGGGGAGAGGAGAGGGTCAGGTGGGGTGGAGGGTGTAGGGTCAGGTGGGGGAAGAGGAGAGGGTCAGGTGGGGTGGAGGGTGTAGGGTCAGGTGGGGGAGAGGAGAGGGTCAGGTGTGGTAGAGGGTGTAGGGTCAGGTGGGGGGAGAGGAGAGGGTCAGGTGGGGTGGAGGGCATAGGGTCAGGTGGGGGAGAGGAGAGGGTCAGGTGTGTGGAGGGTGTAGGGTCAGGTGGGGGGAGAGGAGAGGGTCAGGTGGGGGAGAGGAGAGGGTCAGGTGGGGTGGAGGGTGTAGGGTCAGGTGGGGGAGAGGAGAGGGTCAGGTGGGGTGGAGGGCGTAGTGTCAGGTGGGGGAGAGGAGAGGGTGGGGTGGAGGGCGTAGGGTCAGGTGTGGTGGAGGGGGTAGGGCGGAGTGTCAGGTGGGGTGGAGGGTGTAGGGTCAGGTGGGGGGAGAGGAGAGGGTCAGGTGGGGTGGAGGGCGTAGGGTCAGGTGTGGTGGAGGGGGTAGGGCGGAGTGTCATGTGGGGTGGAGGGTGTAGGGTCAACATAAACTACTGTAAACAACTTGAAACTACTGTAAACCATAGTTAAACACTGAAAGGTAGCTAAGTGGCATTGTATTCATTTCAGAATCATTCCATTATAGTGGGGTGTCTGTGACATTACCCCCGCTCTGTGCAGTTCTCTAGTTGTGTGTATTGTTCTCAGTGAAGGTCTTTGAGAGTGATCTCACACACACACTCAATGTCAGACACTGTGGGGTTCCGCACCAAGCTACATTTCCATAAAATATTAAACGAGGTGTTTCCTGTAATTACAGCAGAGTTGTGTGTCAGCTCAGGGCCCAATCTGTAATTAACCATGATAGGACTACACACACACACACACACACACACACACACACACACACACACACACACACACACACACACACACACACACACACACACACACACACACACACACACACACACACAGCATGGTACAACCAACCACACATAGAGCTTAGCCAAACAGATACATACCTTCACACACACTTCTACCCCCCAAAATGAGGAACTGAGGATCTCATATCCTCCCCACAATGCTGTTATCGCCATGCCTATCCATATATTGACCCCCCCCCCCCCCCGTCTCCCTCCATCTCTCCCCCCGTCTGCCCCCCATCTCCCCCTGTCTCTCATCCCAACACAATTTTCTCCATCTGCCTCCCCCTCTCTCCCCCCTTCTATCTAATCTGCCTGGTCCACTAATGGCGCCCATTCCCTGCCAGGAACACGGTACGGTAAATGTGTGTGTGTGTGTGTGTGTGTGTGTGTGTGTGTGTGTGTGTGTGTGTGTGTGTGTGTGTGTGTGTGTGTGTGTGTGTGTGTGTGTGTGTGTGTGTGTGTGTGTGTGTGTGTGTGTGTGTGTGTGTGAAGACCATACATAATGTGTGTGTGTGTGTGTATGTACACAGCACCATGATACCATCTTCGCTAGCTATTATGATGGGAAATGACCCTATTGATTGGTCCATCCCCGCTGACAGGCGGTGACAGTAGTCACTTATTACTGGTAATGATCTGTGGGATGCTCTTTAACTTTCTCCCCTCCTCTTCTGTCGTTCATTCTATTTTTTTGCATTTTCTGCATAATCGGGCAGATGCCGTTACCTGCCCGCCACGCCCGCTCGTTAGCCACGGGAGGGACAGCTGCGGGGGTGACGAGATTTTAATGGCCACCGTTTGGCGTTTGTCGTACGGCATCGGGGGTGATTGTGTGTGTCTGTCTGTGTATATTTGTGCACAGTATGATGGGTTATGTTAGTGTGTGTGAAGTTAATTGCCACCACTCTGCTTTATTGTACAGTGTTGTTGTGTGTGTGTGTGTGTGTGTGTGTGTGTGTGTGTGTGTGTGTGTGTGTGTGTGTGTGTGTGTGTGTGTGTGTGTGTGTGTGTGTGTGTGTGTGTGTGTGTGTGTGTGTGTGTGTGTGTGTGTGTGCGCGTGTGTGTTCATACAGTACAAATGATCTGATATGTTTTGTGTTAATTAAGTGTCATACTGTTTGGAGCACAGTATGATCACTGACTTCAGCTGTGATAGAGAGTGAAAGGGGATGTGTAGCAGGGAAAGTCTATGTTTGGCCAACGATAGCTTGGGGTTTTTGTTTGACACCAGTGCATAGGCCACAGGAGGAGATCTGACTCCAACACTGTGTTATGAAGACAGGGAGTGTGTGTGGATGCCAAGCAGCGTTATGGATGAAGGGAGGCTTCTTCCCTTGTGTGTGTGCGTGTGCATGCACCCATATGTGTGTGTGTGTGCTTGCGTGTGTGTTTATCAATGTGTGTGTGTCTGACTGTGTCCAGAGCTGGCAGCTCCACCAGGGATAATCCGTGGGACATATCCAGTCGGCCACAGTGCAGTACGACACATGTTTTTTTATTCATTTCTCTAGTCTTTTCATCTTCCGCCACAACCTCAACGCTTCCTGCTATTTTCTTCCCAGCTCTGGACAAACCAATAACAGATGTGAAAGGTTTGGAACGCTCCCTCCCTCCCTTCTACCTCTCTCTCTCGCTCTCCCTACCTCCCTTCTACCTCTCCCTCCCTCCCTTCTTCCTCTCCCTACCTCCCTTCTACCTCTCCCCCCCTCCCTTCTTCCTCTCCCTCCCTCCCTTCTACCTCTCTCTCGCTCTCCCTCCCTCCCTTCTACCTCTCCCTCCCTCCCTCCCTCCCTCCCTCCCTCCCCTCCCTCCCTCCCTCCCTCCCTCCCTCCCTCCCTTTTACCTCTCTCTCCCTTCCTCCCTTTTACCTCTCTCTCCCTTCCTCCCTTTTACCTCTCTCTTCCTTCCTCCCTTCTACCTCTCTCACTTTCCCTACCTCTCTTCTACCTCTCTCCTTTTCTACCTCTCCATCCCTTCCTCCCTTCTACCTCTCTCTCCCTTCCTCCCTTCTACCTCTCTCTCCCTTCCTCCCTTCTACCTCTCCCTCCCTCCATTCTACCTCTCCCTCCCTCCCTTCTACCTCTCTCTCTCTCCCTACCTCCCTTCTACCCCTCCCTCCCACCCTCCCTCCCTTTTACCTCTCTCTCCCTTCCTCCCTTTTACCTCTCTCTCCCTTCCTCCCTTTTACCTCTCTCTTCCTTCCTCCCTTTTACCTCTCTCTTCCTTCCTCCCTTCTACCTCTCTCTTCCTCCCTCCCTTTTACCTCTCTCTTCCTTCCTCCCTTTTACCTCTCTCTTCCTTCCTCCCTTCTACCTCTCTCTTCCTCCCTCCCTTCTACATCGCTTTCTCCTTTCCTCTTCTCACTCTCTTTCTCTCTTTTGTGTCGTTGTGCCGCTTCAAGTCTGGTGACAGTGCAACCTTTGCACTTTTTTGTTCTCTCTCTCTCCTTCCCTTTTCTCTCATTCTCACTCTCTCTCTCTCTCTCTCTCTCTCTCTCTCTCTCTCTCTCTCTCTCTCTCTCTCTCTCTCTCTCTCTCTCTCTCTCTCTCTCTCTCTCTCTCTCTCTCTCTCTCTCTCTCTCTCTCTCTCTCTCTCTGTCTCTATCTCTGTCTCTGTCTCTGTCTCTGCTCTCTCTTTCTCCCCTCCTCTTTCTTGTTCCTCTCATCCCTGGTCAGGTCAGCTGTGTGGGGGTGCTGAGCTGCTCCCATCTCCCACCCGCTCCCCTGTTGGAGTGTAAATATGTGACTCTGGGAGTGTTGAGGACCTGGGGCCCCTACACACACACACACACACACACACACACACACACACACACACACACACACACACACACACACACACACACACACACACACACACACACACACACACTCACATTCACACTCTCTGGCCAGCTCTCCATGTCTCCATAGCCAGTGAGTCTGTCATAGCCTGTTACTTTAGTCACTGATATGACAGACTGTGACTGATATGACGGACTGGGTTAGTGTTATTGTTAGTGGGATGACTGTGTCATTGTGTTACCTTAGAAGGGGACTTGTCCCGTTAGTGGTGAGAGTTTACTGGTATTTACTGTGTGGTCTCCCACTCCTCAGACGAGTCATCAATTCTTAGGAACACAAAACTTTCCCTTTAAAGTCTCAGAGTTTCTCAGGGATTGTAAATTAAAATGTGTTTGCAGAGACTGAGGAGAAAAGGAAGTCATAGCTTGATTCTAAGTTTAGAAACTATTTGAAATGAATCAAATTGTTTATTTTAAAAGCAGCTGGAGTCCATCTTTTTAAGGAGAATAAAGTAATGTTACATTTGAACTTTGTGTCTGATGGAGCATATTTCAAATCTCTATCTCATAATATTGCCCTGTGCAATCTACATAATCTAGGGTCCAAAAGTTTTAGATGTGCCTCCCGAGTGGCACAGCGGTCTAAGGCACTGAATCGCAGTGCTGGATGCGTCACTACAGATCCGGGTTCGATCCCAGCAGGCCGTGACCGGGAGACCCATGAGGCGGCGCACAATTGGCCCAGCGTCGTCCGGGTTAGGGGAGGGTTTGACTGGCTGAGATGTCCTTGTCCCATTGCGCTCCAGCGACTCCCTGTGGCGTGCCAGGCGCATGCACGCTGACTGCGGTCGCCAGCTGTACGGTGTTTCCTCCGACACATTGGTGCGGCTGGCTTCCAGGTTAAGCGAGCAGGGTGTCAAGAAGCAGTGCGGCTTGGCGGGGTCGTGTTTCGGAGGATGCACGACTCTCGACCTTCGCCTCTCCTGAGTCTGTAAGGGAGTTGCAGCGATGGGACAAGACTGTAACTACCAATTGGATACCACGACGAAAAAGGGGGTAAAAAGTAATAATAATTTAAACAATGTTTTAGAAGTAACCTTGTAAAGGTAACTGTAATTTCCAAGTAGTGTATGTACAAAATCATTGAATACATGAAACTCCCATACACGGCCAAGCCACCATACTGTACGTTCCCCTTCATATGAATTCATTGGCCAATCCAGTAATTATAGAATAATTTAATACATTGTTTATCAGTTTTTCTAAAATTAATAAATTCATGGCGTATCGATTTTATCATGGCTAAGAGAGATGTATTTATCCAAAGCCTGGTCCGGGACATAGGAGAGATGAGGATACAGGAAGACGTCTGGGAAGAGTCCATGTTTCCTTATGTAAGCATTTGAAATGAATGACCATATCTCCAATAAGAAAGCTTGTTTTAAAGACGTAGTCCCCGCTGTCTGTTTCAGGGGGAAGCCTAGAGCCATTCACATCAATGGATGTTTTAGGCCCTGGGAACAGAACACAGTAACAGCTTGTAGTTCTAGTCCAGTTCCCACCTTTATAACATGGACCACTATAGGAATTAAGGAATCCATGTCATGAGAAATACAAATATGTCAGCAAACTTCTTAGGATCCATATATTCCGGCCAGCATTTCATCATCAATAATCTACTGTTTATTTTACATACAATGAGAGGAAAATTGGTAATGATGAATTACTATACAGAATTGTACAATAAGGTTACACCATGTACAGTAAGCTGCATATCATATTAAGGCTAAACACCCTGTTAGCAACTACCTCTTAACCCTAGTGGTGTGTAATGGGGTGTTGTGAAAACCTTTGACCCCGAGATGTGGTATACTCATAAGAAGCCAGCCGTCCACAATGCAAGGAAGGACACAGAGCCTCTGCATGCAGCCACTTAAAGACAAGCTTCCTGCACACGCCCCTGGAATTAAAACGCCATTATGAAGCTGGCACGGAGGAGCGGCTCAAACGGCTCAAGCTCTCTTCATTAGCGAAATGAATGAAAATAAAATCAATGCCGTGATGCAGTCGCGAAATGAAGTCGCTGTCTGAAAATCAACTCATTATGTCGGATGGCTTAATAAGCGAACACAGGTATGGGGAATTGGGAAATGCTTATTGGGTGCAAAACACTTCCTTGTTGGGAGGCATCGTTCTGATTGGTTTAATCTCTTGAGGAGGACCTGGCTCTATGCCAGCTGACCTCTTCCTCATCTCTCTATTGATCAGTCAAATGACGCTGTGTCCCTTTGGGACCTCTTGTCTTTAGATTGTATGCCTGTAGTTCATTCGTAGGGGAATGAGTAGCAGGGTTATATTGCTTGGCATTGCACTATAGCTTTAAGTCCACAACCTACAGTTTGTCCACAACCATAGTCCATAACCTTTACCACTAACCTTTCTACTTCCTGCCTCTGACACACTACTCACAATGTGGACAAGGAGGAGAGGATGGAGGGATGAAAGGAGGAGAGGAAAAGGTAGAATACAGAGCAATGCAGGGGACATGTAGAGGACAATCAGCCAGAGACACAGAGGGAAGGAGAGAGTGAGTTAGAGGAGAATGGAGGGAGAGTGGAGAGACAGACAGGAGAGAGGGATGCGCGGCGGTCCCTGAGCATCTGGCGAGTCATCACGGGGCGCCGTGGTCCCTGTCATTAATAGTGATGAAATCATTTAAGCCATCAGGACTAAACGAGCCAGCTAAGAGACACTCAACACAACTCTTCTGTCAGGGCCTCGCGTTCCCTTGTCAGATAGAGGAGAGAGAGGGAGGAGAGGGAGAGATTTTTTTGTGTATAATTTTTCCATGTATGATTATTTTTTTTTCTGTTAATATTGTTGCTCTAATATACTGTTCATTTTTGTAATACTTCATATACATTGCCACCATTCAATAAAGCATTTATTGAAGAGAGAGAGAGAGACCTTTTGTGTGTGTAATGTTTACTATTCATGTATATTGTTTATTTCACTTTTGTTTATCTATTTCACTTTTGTTTATCTATTTTTGCTTTGGCAATGTAAACATGTATTTCTCATGCCAATAAAGCCCCTTAAAACATTTTATGGCTAGGGGTTCTGCTAGCGGAACGTTTCGACAACATCCAGTGAAATTGCAGAGCGCAAAATAAAAAATATTCGAAATATTTAACTTTCATACAATCACAAGTGCAATACACCAAAATAGAGCTTAACTTCTTGTTAATCTAGCCACCGTGTCAGATTTCAAAAAGGCTTTACGGCGAAAGCAAACCATGCTATTATCTGAGGACAGCACCCCATCAAACAAACACATGACAATCATAATTCAACCCACCAGGCGCGACACAAAACTCAGAAATAATGATATAATTCATGCCTTACCTTTGAAGATCTTCTTCTGTTGGCACTCCAATATGTCCCATAAACATCATAAATGGTCCTTTTGTTCGATAAATTCCGTCGTTATATCTCCAAAACGTCCATTTATTTGGCGCGTTTGATTCAGAAAAACACTGGTTCAAACTCGCGAAATATGACTACAAAATATCTAATAAGTTACCTGTAATCTTGATCCAAACA